>NC_043708.1:70536945-70714812 GCF_006229205.1 Suricata suricatta
GGGGAGGGGGATGTGGAAGGGTGTGGAGGTGCTGAGAGAATGTGTCCTTGAGGAGAAGGCAGAAGATAAGGTGCCACCAGATTCAGTTTGGGCTTAGAGGAGAAAAGAAGTTGCAGTGGGGGCCAGATGTCCAACTTTGAGTCCTGGTTAAACACTCACTCAAGTCCTAGAGCCAGTAAGCGTTAGACTAGAGAAGGTCTAGACCACGCTGTCCAATATGATAGTTTTTTAGCTAAATGTGGCTGTTTAAATTATAACCAAAATTAAATAAAGTGAACATTCAATTAAAAATTAAAACTTCTGATTCCAAAACCAGACAAAGACTCCACTAAAAAGGAGAACTACAGACCAATTTCCCTGATGAACATGGATACAAAAATCCTCAACAAGGTATTAGCCAACCAGGTCCAACAATACATTAAAAGAATTATTCACCACTACCAAGTGGGATTTATACCTGGGATGCAGGGCTGGTTCCATATCTGCAAAACAATCAGTGTGATACATCACATCAATAAAAGAGAGGACAAGAACCACACAATCCTCTCAATAGATGCAGAGAAAGCATTTGACAAAATACAACATCCTTTCTTTATAAAAACCCTCAAGAATATAGGTATAGAAAGATTGTACCTCAAGATCATAAAAGACACGGTATATGAAAGACCCACTGCTAATATCATCCTCAATGGGGAAAAACCGAGGGCTTTCCCCCCAAGGTCAGGAACAAGACAGGGATGTCCACCCTCACCACTGTTATGCAGCATAGTATTGGAAGTCTTAGCCTCAGCAATCAGACAACACAAAGGAATAAAAGGCTCCAAATTTACCAGGAGAAGGTCAAACTTTCACTCTTTGCAGATGACACAATACTCTATATGGAAAACCCAGAATATTCAACCAAAAAACTGCTAGAACTGATCCATGAATTCAGCAAAGTTGCAGGATATAAAATCAATGCACAGAAATCAGTTGCATTCCTATACACCAAAAAATGAAGCAATAGAGAGAGAAATCAAGGATTTGATCCTTGATTAATTTTTTATGCACCAAAACCCATAAAATACCTTGGAATAAGCCAAAGAGTTGAAAAATTTATACACTGAAAACTACAAAAAGTTTATGAAAGAAATTGAAGGAGACATAAAAAAGTGGAAAAATATTCCATGCTCATGGATCAGAAGAACAAATATTGTTAAAATGTCAATACTACCCAAAGCAATCTACATATTGTATGCAATCCTTATCAAAATAACACCAGCATTCTTCACAGAGCTAGACCAACCAATCCTAAAATTTGTATGGAACCAGAAAAGACCTTGAATAGCCAAAGTAATGTTGAGAAAGAAAACCAAAGATGGAGGCATCACAATCCCGGACTTCAAGATGTATTATAAAGCTGTAATCATCAAGACAGTATGGTACTGGCACAAAAACAGACAGATCAATGGAACAAAATAGAGATCCCAGAAATGGACCCACAAATGGTCAGCTAATATTTGGCCAAAGCAGAAAAGAATATCCAATGGAACTAAGACAGTCTCTTCAGCAAATGGTGCTGGGAAAACTGGACAAGCAACATGCAGAAGAATGAACCTGAACCACTTTCTTACACCATACACAAAAATAAACTCAAAATGGATGAAAGACCTAAACGTAAGATAGGAAGCCATTAAAATCCTAGAGGAGAAAGTAGGCAAAAACCTCTCTGATGTTGGCCACAGCAACTTCTTACTCAACATGTCTCCAGAGGCAAGGAAAACAAAAGCAAAAATGAACTATTGGGACCTCATCAAAATAAAAAACTTCTGCACAGTGTAGGAAACAATCAGCAAAACTAAAAGGCAACTGATAGAATGGGAGAAGATATTTGCAAATGACATATCAGATAAAGTGTTAGTATCCAAAATCTATAAAGAACTTCTCAAACTCAACACCCAAAAAAACAAATAATCCAGTGACAAAATGGACAAAAGACATGAATAGACACTTCTCCAAAGAAAACATCCAGATGGCTAACAGACACACGAAAAAATGCTCAACATCACTCATCATCAGGGGAATACAAATTAAAACCACAATGAGATACCATCTCACACCAGTCAGAATGGCTAACACTAACAGCTCAGGCAACAACTAATGTTGGTGAGGATGCGGAGAAAGAGGATCTCTTATGTACTGCTGGTGGGAATGCAAACTGGTGTAGCCACTCTGGGAAACAGTATGGAGGCTCCTCAGAAAACTAAAAATGGAACTATGCTATGACCTAGCTATTGCAATACTAGGTATTTATTCAAGGGATACAGGTGTGCTGTTTCAAAGGGGCACATGCACCCCAATGTTTATAGCAGTGCTATCGACAATAGCCAAAGTATGGAAAGAGCCCAAATGTCGATCGATGGATGAATGGATAAAGAAGACATGGTATATATATACAATGGGATATTACTCGGCAATCAAAAAGAATGAAATCTTGCCATTTGCAACTATGTGGCTAGAACTAGAGGGTATTATGCTAAGGAAAATTAGCCAGTCAGAGAAAGACAAATATTATATGACTTCCCTCATATGAAGAATTTAAGATACAAAACAGATGAACATAAGGGAAGGGAAGCAAAAATAATATAAAAACAGGGAAGGGGACAAAACACGAGACTCTTAAATACAAAGAACAAACTGAGGGTTGCTGGAGGAGTTGTGTGTGTGGGGGGATTGGCTAACTGGGTAAAGGGCCTTAGAGAGGACACTTGTTGAGATGAGGACTGGGTGTCATACATAGGGGATGAATCACTGGAATCTACTCATGAAATCGTTATAACACTATATGCTAACTAATTTGGATGTAAATTAAAAAATAAATTAATTTAAAAAATAAAAGTTAAAACTTCGTTTTAAGAGCTTAGTAGCTACATGGGTGGTGGCTACCATATTGGGCAGTGCAGGATGATAAAATATTTCCATTGTCACAGAAAGTTATTGGACAGCGTTGGTCTGGAGAGAGCTATGCCACAAAACATGAGATTTTTGAGGAAGGGCACCAAGGGCTGAGTGTGGGTCTTAAAAACCATCTTTCAATCTGTTGCGGGAGGTGACTTCATCTGGGACAGGCCAATTTTTGCTCAACTTTGCTAGTGAGAGATCAAAATGAAATAGCAATAAATGAAGTCAGAAGAATTGAGGTGATTTTGGCCTCTGTCAAGTCTTGTTTTCACTGGTTGAAAACTGGGCTTCCCTATCTGCATTTTTGCTGTTGTGTCTCCTGTCCAGCTTCCCTACCTCTGATTTCCTCTCTTGCTCACCTCTCCTCCGTGCCCCCACTTCATTTTCTCCTTTGTGCTTGTCTTCCAAAGTACTTGTCTAAAACATGGAGCTGATTGTATCACTTTTTGTTGAAAATAATTCAGGGACTCCCTGTTGCCTATAGGATGATGCCCAAATTTTCTGGCATGACATTCACAGGCTGCCACGATCTGGAGAGCTTGAATTTTTTTCTCTCAGATCCTTTATGTGCCCTACAGTAGAGCCGCACCAAACTCTTCATAGTGGCATCTTGGAATGTAAGTTCCTTGACAGCAGAGGCCTGTCTCTGGTTTTCTGCCGTATCCCTAGTATCTGCCATATAGTAAGTGCTCAAGAAAGAATTGTTGTATAAATAAAGGACCTATTAACCATCAGATCTGCAAAATTCTTGCTTATTAGAACTTTTTGGTAAAAAAAAAAAAAGCTGGGTACTGATCCCTAAACTTGATTTTTTTTAAAGCTTTTACTTTCACCCCCATGTACCTCTAGTGTAACCTTCTCTTTTTGTCTGAAGACAAGGAATGAGTCACTTTTAATCTGGAGGACTTTAGAGGTCCATCTGCCAGAGCCCTGGGAGGAGAGGCAATCTACCGCCGATGATGTCTTAGCAGTTGGCCTTAGCAAGACTATCAATTTTTCAATGTGGAAGTTCAACAATTCTGGATCCTAACGTTTCATTGTAATTAAAAACTGACCACAGAAACACATTTCCAAATGCTCAGTGCTTTGGATGCAGAGGGGACAATAATGATTGAAAGCTTCCTTACACTATCTGTGCTTTGTAGTTAGAGATCAGGAACCCGGAAGTGTGAGTTAGCAGCCCTGACTCTGGGTCCCATGGAGCCTCTGGTGAGCATGGAAGCA
Source organism: Suricata suricatta (assembly GCF_006229205.1). Taxonomy (NCBI): domain Eukaryota; kingdom Metazoa; phylum Chordata; class Mammalia; order Carnivora; family Herpestidae; genus Suricata; species Suricata suricatta. The sequence goes on from NC_043708.1 coordinate 70,541,110, forward strand.
GTGAGCCTGGGCAGACTTACCCAGAGGTATGGAAATTCTGGTTCCTTTGCCAAATTTCAGCTGGGATGCAATACCTTCATGCCACCCCTAATGTTTCCATTACAGAAACCTTCTGAAGGATGGAGTAACCTCCTCTTTGAGCCCACTGAAGAAGGAAGAGGGGAGGTCCCTAGGCCTTGAGCTGTTCATGGAAGGAGCTAGTCCCTCCCACATTCATATCCTGCATTTCTAAGTTGGATCCTGGATTTCCTAGTGTCTGGCCTTCAGCACTAAATATCTGTATTTTCTCAAAGGCTTTAGAATCCCTTCTTTCTTTTTTTTTTTTTTTTTAAGTAGTTTATTGTCAAATTAGTTTCCATTAGAATCCCTTTCCTCTATTGTGTAAGAAGACATCTTAGTTGCCTTTCTCTGCATTCAAATTTATTATCAGATGTGTTTACTTGGGCCAAAATGCACATGCCTTATTCATGCCCAACATCATGCCTTCTTTCTTGTTGTTCCTTATGCCTGAAATCCCCCTTCTCTCCTTTATTTGCCCATATGATCTTACCTGTCCTTCAGGCTCAATGAAGCCTTTCTACTGCATAAAACCGTATCCATCTGGGCCAGCTTTCCAGCCGTAACCCTGTTCCTCTGAATCTCTACTGTGCCTATTGACGTCATCAATTGGTTAACACTAAAATAGTTTTCAGGTTGCTAAATTTACAATAGTTATGTGCCTTTGGCTAGTTTTCACCCTATTTGGGAATAGGTCAGGCATCTATCTTAGACTTCCTCGCACTCATTCTAACACTTTATAGAGTGATGGGCACACAGAAGGCATTAGAAAATATCCATTGAATGGTTAAGTCAAATTTAATGTGTTTGACCTAGAGAAATACAGATTTTCAAAATTGATAGTGATGCTTTTTCCCTTCACAGAGGCCTTGAAGACAAGTCGTTGTAACACCCACAGCTAGTAAGACTGATACCCCCAAGGAAAGGAATAGTGATGCTTGCTGGCCCATGGGTGCCACCGGGGATGACTCACCAGATATTACAGACACTTGGGTTCCTTTTCCAAATGTGAGTTTGCCCACAATTTCTCCAGTGTTCACACTGCAGATGATACCATTACAGAAACTCGCTGAATCTACCTCCTGCTTCAATAGGAGAAGCACTGATCTCCCATAGGCAACAAGAGAATCACACTTTTCAGAGTTAGACCTTCTGCTCTTTTGGGTTGAGACTCTGGTGTATTCATCTCTTTTCCTCCTGCCCTATCCTGCTGTAGTGGCCTGGGTTGGAGGTTGTGATTTCAACAAACCAAGAATTCAATAGAGCAAAACCCTTGTTCAGGGCAGCAGTACTGTGGATCCTCCTTGTTTATCATTTGCCTCATGACTCTTAAAGTCTCAGTCTAAAGATGTTTCCCAAGCACTGAGTGCTGGATGGGGGAGTTTTTTGGGAAAGGGTGGGAAGTACCATTTGGGATCCTTCAGAAGAAAATACCTGGGCTTAACTTAGCATCATGGGCAAAGAAGAATTAATTGTCAATGTCGATCCTTGCCCCACTTTACTTACTTGGCTGGACACTCAGTCTGGTCCCTGCTCCAAAGATTGGCTGGTTACCTATGCTGTACCCTCACTGCAGCTAAAGCCTTTGTAACATCCTTCTTGAGATAAACCTATCAAAGTACCGTTTTAAAGGGCTCCTCGAGTCTTTGTTTCTTAGGTTTCCTATATCCTAGGGAAGCTGTTCCCCCTTCCCTTTATAATAATGTAAGCCTTTTATAGCAAGGAATGATGATGATGATGATAATTTTATTATTATTATCTAGAAAAGCTACCATTAATTACTTGCTTTAGGCTGGGCATTGTCTTATATTATTATTATTATGTCCATATTGTCATTTTGCTGTTGAGGAAGGAGAGGCTTTATTAGTTAGAAAGGGTAGAGCCAGAATTTTCCCCTGATTTGCCAGCTTCTCAAATTTGCTATGAACTCAATACCATCGTGCCTCCAGGCCTTGCTTTGTCACATCATGTAATTGCCATGCAGATAGGAGTCAGGGTTACTTTTGCCCTGGGAAAGGTTCAAAACTCCAGAGAGGAAGATTCTATGAGCAGGTAAGTCATTAGTCAAAGGGGAGGAATTTAGCTACCGCATGCATTGTGTTGCCTTTAAGTCATTCCCTCCCCCAAGGACACGTAGCTAATTTCCTGAATGATCAGATTATCTGGTGCTGCTATTATCAGCTTCCAGCTTGAGAGCACAGAGTATCTGGAAATCTTTTTATGTTTCTCTAAATTATTCTGCTCAGATTTTCATTTACTCAACTGGCTCTTGGCACTTCTGTCTTTAATATGAGAAATGGGACCATTTTAAGTCACCAAGAAAGCTTGTAGAAATGGAAAACCAGTATTTAATATTTCCCCCCAGTTTGCCATAAATGATTGCCTGTTTTCTCATAGACAAGTTGTCAGTTACTTTGGCCCCGGACATGTGTGTGGTCATACTCACACGGGTGCACAGCCAGCCGGGTCCCAGCTCCAAAGATGAGCTTATTGTAGCTACCAGACAACACACAATAGTGGGCTGCTTTATAAAAACTCTAACCTAGGCAGGCCCAGCCTTTCTGGGGCAGCAACTCTCCTCCGGTCCCTGTTCTATAGACTCCTCCAGACTACCCTTTCTCTGACACTGGTGAACAGTCTGGCTCACTGAGTCCTAATTTCTCAGCTTTCAGTGTAATAACCCCACAGATCTTTCCCTTATATTTAGCCTTGGGCTGTTCCAGCCTTCCCGGAGGGTGAACATCCTTTCTGGGTCCCACACTGAAAGTGAAGGAGGAAAATTGGAAGAGTCTGAAGAAGAGCCAGGAATTAATTAGGAAATGAATCCTGAAGGAAAATTCAGAGCACTGGCAATAGATGGAAAACCTAGGGTAGGGCTGAATCATGAAATGGAGGCCTGCATTGAGAAAGTGGTTCTGTTATTCCTTGAGGGCAGAGGAAAAGAGAGGCTAAAATCGTCATAACAAATACACATGAAATGCACAGGGAAGACTGCCTAACTCTGAAGGTTGTGTGAATCAGGAGTAGTGAGTTACATACTGGGCTTGAGAATCTCTTTCTCCAGAGGTTTCTAAGGTTAGGGTTGACATCCATAGGGGAAAAATCCCCAAAGTTTGAGAGTGGCTTGGTAAGTCCTTCTTGGTGAGAATTTCACAGAACTCTAGTCCTTCTAAATTTTTCTGCAGAAGAAGATTCTAAGCTCACATAAGTTTGGAAAGTGCTGTATACTATATACACTGACAGGGCATATTAGCTAATTTTAAGGGCTCCAAGAAGTCCTGCAATAAAGAATCTAGAGTTGCTCAAACATTTGATCCAGTAATCATTTTTTCATTAACATCTGTAGGACATATACAGGTTTATAAATATGTATATTACTTGGAAGTTCCTTTTCTAGCACTAAGAATTTAAAATTCCATTCTGAATTTTAGCCTAGTTTTAATCCTTAAGTTTTCTGTGTTCTGCCTATGGCCACAATTAGGGGTCTCATTGATTCTGATTATTTCTTTCTAATTATCATGAAACAGCTTCATTCTATTTGGGGAATTGCTGAACATGTAGTCAGTTGTATAGTGAATTCTCCTGCCATCGTCAGAACAGCTTGAGGGCAGATACGGATGCAGTCAAGATGCAGGAACCACCTTGCTTCAACACTTTGCAAACTTTACCTTCTAGAAACAATGGTGACTTTAAAACCTTTTCCAAGTATGAATTTATTGGTCTTCCTTTCACACACCTTCCTATACACCTTGGAGCTGTGTACTTCAGAGACGATTCTGGTCCTAATGGAGAAAATTTCCTTCGAACAGAGAAAAGTTTCCTGGGTGGTCTCTCAAGCGGAGACACGTATTTATCAACGGACCTTTTTCCTTTTGGCTATTAAGACCTATTTGTGCTGCTTCCCTGTCACAGGCATTATAGATCTTACATGCCTCTGAACTCTGGTTCTTGAGGAATGTGACGGGGTTCAGGCTTTCTAAATGCAGCCTCACAGACCCATGCACGGCAGGGCACAGGCTCTGCTGAAGCACACTAATGAACAGGTCAATACGGAAGAAGTCTTCCCTAGAGAGATAGGCTTTCTTTCACCCATGTGCATGTGGATGGATTCTGTAATCTCCCATTTTGAAGTCTGATAACTCTCTACATTGGAAAATACTTACTATTGTCTAAAGCAACATGTTCTGGGGCGCCTGGGTGGCTCAGTCGGCTAAGCATCTGACTCTTGGTTTTGGCTCAGATTATGGCTTTGTGGGTTCGGGGCCCACATCGGGCTCTGCACAGCTTGGGATTCTCTCATTCCCCCACGCATGTTGTGAGTAAATAAATAAACTTTAAGAAAAAGTAAAGCAACATGTTCTAAACAGTTACTACCCCTCTGCTTAGGCTTTCTCTGACTCCCTTAGCCAGAAGGCATTTTTTTCAATAATTATGTTTGGTGATACTTTTGTGGCAAGAAACGGGCTGGGCTGTGGAGGTGTAAAGATAAAGGTGAGAGGGTTCTGGCCTCAAAGAGCTAATGATACAGTGCAGGATGCATATAAGTACCAGGCAACTAAGATAGGAGGTAGGGCGTGCCTTCCTCTCGATTCCAATTGCAATTTGTGTGCATCTCCTCTACAACATGGTGACACTGCACTGAATCGAATCGTCTGTTTATATGTTTACCTGCTGGGAGATCCTGGATGTCAGACACTCTGCATTTCCTCCTTCCCTCCCTCCCTCTCTCCCTTCCTTCCGTCCTTCCCTCCTTCCTTCCCCCTTCCCTTCGATCCAGAATAGTGCTTAGAATACAGTAGGTGCTTTGTAAATATTTGTTGAAAAGACCTCTAAATATTTTAAATCATTTTTAATTTTTATCTTTATCTTCATTAGCACTCTTTCATTTCTCTTTTGAGTTCTGTATGGTTCTATTTTCTGAAGTTTTTATTGTTTTTATTGCCTTGTTTAGGCTTTAAGCTCTTCCTACAGCTCTTGATTAGATATGGAGTTTTGTGAGAGTGTGTCCAGTGGCCGGCACCTTTGGGAAGTTTAATTTCCTACCTTTCCTGAAACCTAGATGATAACAAACATATATATTTTTTGGCATAATTAGTCATAATTTCTTTTCTGATAAAGATGTCTAAAAAGGATCTAGAAATAGCAAAAGAGTCTGTCTCAAGAATGATGAAAAGGCCAATCCCCTCGGGCAATTTCTTGCATTAGAAAATAATCCACTATTGAGCCAGTGGCTGGAAATTAAAATTTCAAAACATTCAAGCCTCATGAAGAAGCATGAGAAATTGGCTCAGGAAGTGCAGATTCATCACTAAGAAAGCAGAGTACGGACTTTCTGTGTCTTCGACTAGAATTGAAGGTCAGGCACTTACTTGGACGCACTTGGAGTCTTGTTCCACTCCCAAAAGTGAGCGCTCTGCTATTTGTCCCCCACCCTGGTATGAGGCAGTACAAATACATGTCCTCTGCCACCCCAGGAGGCTGTCTGGTCCCCTTCTGTGTTCACAGCATTCACTCATGGGAACAGGGCTTTTAAAGTTGCTGTTCCATGGTTTTGGTGATATATTTCTCTTTCCATGTCACCTCATGCCCAGTTTCTAGTTCCCTGCCTGCCATTCCTGCATCCTGCCAATCCAATTCAATGACTTTACTGATCTCTCCAGAAATGCCGGGTCTTTGCCAAGGCTGCCATGGTCACCAGGGCAAGAGGACTGAGGATGGGGAAAGCAATGACCAAATAAGTGGCCTCTGAGGCCTAGTATCTTCCTTCTCAGAGTGCAGGAGGGATGATGGTAGCAGGGATAACAAGAAGACGATAGTCAGAAGTAAATAGATTGGGGTTAAACTCTAACTCTGTCATTCCTAGCTGTGTGATTGTGGGCACGTTACTTATGGGAAGGCTCTGTTTCCTTATCTGTAAAATGGGCATGATACCAGCTACCTGACATTAGGACGGATGTGAACATTGCAAGAGAACTTATGTGCAAGACAGAGAGTAGTCACTGGTACATGTCAAGCATTCAGTAAATAGTAGCTAATAATGTGATGATTGCCAGCAAGGATTTACACTAAGGGAAAGAAATTAGACTTCTGGTGGCTGAAGGAGACCCATTCCTGCCTCATGCGCCCCTCCAGCAACCTTGGGTGCCTCACCCTGGCTGGGATGCTTTCACATAGGACAGGTATTTCATGGATCCAAGGGGAGGTATGAGAGAGAGTCTCAGCCATAGGGTTGAGGGGCAGGCTAGACCTGTTAGCTGCCATGAAGAAAGTCCTGCTTCAGAAACAGAACCAATAGTGAAATATCTTTTCTCAAAACATGAGGATTTGTCCTCTGAAAGCACCATGCAAAACCCTCATTCAGCAGAGCCTCGACCATTTCATTAGACCCAACACCCTAAGTTACTCCCAGACAACAAAGGACTCTTAGGGATGGAGCAGACCATATCATGGACTCTCATTATCAACATCTCCTTCCATAATATATTCCTGTCTACAAAATTTCCCTTATTGAAATGATAATTTCTATAATACTCACATGGATGAACAACGAGTCTGGTCCCTCTTCCAAATATAAGTCTGTAGTTGCCTCCTGATACACACAGTCAGGAAAGCCTTTGATAAAACCTGTCTCATGTGACCTCTCGCTGCTGACTGCCCGAGTGGTGCTGGGGCAATAATCCAGGGGAAAAACACTGGGGAAGCTCTGAGAGTTGCAGGAAATCTCCTGCAGCTGCCTTCCAGCCTCTGAGCCTTAGCGTCAAGGGGTCATGATGGGAGCCAGTGGTGGGGGCTGGAGAGTGCACCTCCTTCACCCAGGAGAATACCGTGCTCCTGGCAGCAGAGGAGGGGGGAGTAACTCCCCAATACCATGACCACCCCCCTGCCTGCTTCGCCGACACTAAGGGTCTAATCCTGTTACTCTTCTGTCAGATACAAGGGGCTTCTGGAAGACTTCAAGGCTGGAGGGCCCAGGACACTGGGTATGGGTATTACGTTGTACTAAAGTCATTCTACCTCCTTTTCCTGAAAGGCTCCTGTTCTGTCTTTCCCCTTCTTTAGTTCTTTCAGGTTTCCCATTCCTAGACTTCTTCCTGCATGAGGCCCTGCATTTCCCTGGTTCCAGGTCAGACTCCAAGCAGATTTTGGCCCTTCCTGTGATTAATGCTTTTCTCCTTCCTGCTTTACCACCTGGAAATAAGCCGAAGCATCCAAAGGTCTTTGGTTCCTTTTTTTTTTTTTTTTTCGTACCCAATGCAGGGCTTGAACTCATGATTCTGAGATCAAGAGTCACATGCTTTCCTGACTGAACCAGCTAGGCACCCCTGATTCCTTTATTTCTAATGACCTTGATTCAGACAGGGCCTGGCTTTATGAACCACAGCACAGAGAAAAAAATCACAAGAATCTCCATAAAATTTCAGAACAATGAGAGAACCAGAGACTATGCTGATATGGTTCATCATCTACTTCCAAGATACAAAAGTTAACCCCCCAGAAATTATGGTCTGGGCTGAGGTCCTGAACTGAGATGGGAACTCAGCCTTTGGTTCCTGGCCAGCATATGCTGCTGGCCCTCAGTGAGCTTACCTTGAACTAGGCTTGAGGGATACTTTAGCAAGGAGCTGTGTGACTTTACTGAGCTCAAGGCTTGCTGAGTGAGGGGCTGGGGCCCTGCCTTTCACGGTCTGCCTAGCATGGCCCTGGACAGGTCCTTGGACCCTGGGCCTCTGGCTCCCCCTACAACTAGATGTCCCCAAGGCACCTTCCAGCTCTCACTTCTGTGGGTCTTTGTGCAATTTGAAACCCAATCTCAGGGAAGAGCAGGGCAGATTTTCACAGAGGATGGGAGCGTGGTCAGTGGAGAGGCTGAGAGAGGCAGAGGGTAAAAGAAACAAAGGACAGGCAAAGGTTTGGGACAGTGACTGTCTGAGAACCTTAGGTGAGGCATCAATGAATGACATGTCCCCTGTCCCCATGAATAGAAGAAGTTGTCCAGCACTGAGGGTCGGAACAGTGGTTGGGGGTGATGGGAGGGAGGTCATTTGTACAGGAGGATCCCAGCTCACTTACTTGGTATGACCATCACCTGGGTCCCCTTCCCAAAAGTGAGTCTGTTGTTCCCATAGCCACACTCTGGGTAAGAGCATTACAAAAAGGTGCTGGTTTAGTGCACCCTCTTCATGGAGAACACGCACCCTTCACTGGAGCTCTAAAAGCTAGAGACCTGGAGGGGTACCTGGGTGACTCAGTCGGTGGAGCATCAGACTTCGGCTCAGGTCATTACCTCATGCTTCGTGAGTTTGAGTCCTACATTGGGCTTTGCGCTGATAGCTCAGATCCTGGAGCCTGCTTTGGATTCTGTGTTTCCCTGTCTCTGCCCCTCTCCCATTTACACTCTGTCTCTCTCTCTCTCTCTTAAAAATAAATAAACAAAAAAGCCTGGAAAGCCTGATCTTTCTGTTTTCCCTGTAATGCATGCTACAACGTCCCTAGTGGGTTTAGCACCAACACCTCCCACTGGCCTCCATTTTCCTCATCACAGATATCAACAAACACAGCCTCTGGCTATTTTTCCTGTGTGTGGGGGTGGGTGGGGGGGGTGGGGGGATGGGTGGGTGCAGGGAAACAGAGCCTTCACGAAAGGTTTTGGAAAAACCTGCCTCCAATCTAGACCAGGGTAGGTATGAGTATTTCTAGATACCAGGCAACGGAAGGCATTTTCTTACCTCAGCTGCCATACCTGAAAAGAAGGTACCATTTTCTTGGGGAACATATGCAAAAATGTATTTTTCACTTTGTCAGAAAGAGTAGGAATGAGAGCATTTCCAGCATGCTGCCCTGGGGCCTGTGCTAAAAACATGCCTCGGCATGACTCAGTCACCTCTTCCTCTCTGGGGCTGAGCAAGAGTCCCTGTGACTCAGCCTGCCTGTTTGCAGTTTCTATCCTCACTTCACTCAAGGAATCCGCCCAGGGGGCTTTTTGTCCTCCAGAAAGTCAAATATCCCAGCAGATAACAGATGTAAGTCCTTTTCCAGAAGCACATAGGTTGGAATCATGCTTGGTCTCTGCTGGGGAATGTGGACTGACCCTTGTCACCACTGTCCTGTCTGCAGCCAACAGGGCTCCCTGCCAGGTCCCGGGTCTTGTGCATGACCACATACAGTACCCATCCTGGCACATTCAAATGTAAGTTGTTACTAGACTTTTAATATCTAAGTGTTGTTTCTCTGATAAGACTGGAAGTTCCTGAGAGCAGGGGCCATATTTTATGCTCTTTTGTTTGTTTCTTTTTTTAAAACCAGCTGTGGTCCCTAGCTTATTGGTGAGACCCAGTGATCATTAACAATTAAACTGAGTTTTACTGTGCATAATTATGGGGACAAGGAGGCCAATTCTGGGAGAGGTTAAAAGCAAACTATATTCTGGGTAAATGTAAGCTGCAAAATCTAAGTATATAGGCAGGGGGAAATCAAGGAAACTTTTCTAAGACAGATAATAAGGAGGCTGTATAAAATCCAAAATATTGTGAGGTTCATATTGACCCATAACAGAGAGGGGGTACGTGAATGAACAACGAAGTTACTTGATTCCAACATTTTCCTCTTGATACCTTGACACTGATTCTCTTTAAAGGGTAAAAAAAATAATATGGCAGAAAATATATATTCTGAGTTAGCAGCATTGTTATGATCCATAATAACAAAATAGTAGTAGTACTAGTAATAATAATATTCTATTACAGACCAGGCTAAAGGCTACATATGAAAATGTAAATCCCGTATCGGAGGTGGGTTTACACATTTCCGGAGTTCTGACTTACTTGGGCTGATCAAAAGTTGGGTACCGGTTCCAAATATGAGTTTCTGATAGCCTGTGTTCACACTCTAATATAACTCTGTACAAAATGGCACCCTGTAACTGAGCCCTAGTCTGGGATCCCTGTGTCACACAAAGGTTAGTTACTAAGCTTATTCCTTCATCTGTGTTTATGTACTGAAGTGGGAGGAGGCATATAACTTTACTATTTAACCATCATTTTTCTAAGACCATTGAGAGATGACAAAAAATAAGGAAGAACCCAATAGGAGATCCTGCTTTATGTACAGTGATTATACAAAAAATGTAATGAAAATTCAGGTTGAAAAAGTCATTCATATAATTACAGAGTTTCAGTTGTATCCAGGACCTAGGGTAGTTTTATCCATCCACACTTGCTAGGTATTCAGGATGTATCTTGATGCTCATGGATAGTAGCAGGACACTATCATTGCCAACCTATCTTACTTAAGTAGTAGATCCTGCTCATGTCCACCCCCTCAAATAAATCAATGAAAATGTATGTCCCTCAGTTATAAACCCAATCAGGTTATTTCATAGAACTTACTTGCTTTGACAAATAGTCTTGTTCCTGTCCCAAAGACAACTCTGTAGGCATTATTTCCCACAGTGATTTGTGCTATGACAAAATGGGCCATTTCCTTCTCCTTCCATTTCTATACCATAGCTGGGGAGCAGGCCCAGGGTGCCTACCAGAAGGTGCTAATAAAAAGGAACACTTTTTTTATACTCCTCTAGTAAAACCCATTTGTTTTTTTCCTGTGTTGAACATACCTCACACTTCCTACCAGGTTCACTATTCTGTGAAATTCAGGGACCAGAATCCCCAGGCTTTAGTACCAGACCTACTTCTCACTGATTTTATGAGGTTGTACAATTCAACCAACCTCCCTGGCTCTTAATGTCCTTGTTGGAAAAGTAAAGAAATCAGAATTAGATGACGTCTAAGCTCCCTTTCAGAGCTGATGTTCTGTGATTCAGCAATGTCCACAGTGCCCTTAATGGTATGTTTTCTGTAACTCACACCTGTGTCGGGCACTTGCAGATCAGTTACAGTGGTGGCTGGTCTCCCTGGGGAAAATACCAGATATGGCTAGGGAAAGAGAGCATCAGGACAGTGTTACTGGCGGCTCCTCTGTCTCCATGGGGGTAAATGCGCCCAGTAGCCCTGGTACTTTTTGTCACTTCGTGAAAAGGGGATGAGAATCTTTTGGACATTTGGGGAATTCAGATCAAGATCTCCCAAGGTGCCATTTCTAAGTCAGGGAACTATTTAAGAATAGAAAAGATAAATTCCATGTTTTTCCTTACTCATGGTATTGACATTGTCTCTCATTTCTAAGTAAGCCCTGGCACAGAGTCTGTGATCGAATGTAGTAGAAAGAGCAAGGCTTTGAGATCAGGCAGGCAGACCTTGGTTTGAATCTAGACTTCTCTACTCACTAACACTGGGTTCTCAGGCAATTACTTTTTTGAGCCTCAGTTTCCTCTTCTGTAAAATAGGGATACTGCCTTCTGCTCCCTAGAGTTGTTTGAGGATAAACATGTGCTATGTACCTAGCATTTCATCTACACATCATAGGCACAAGGGAGTTACTATTTCTATGGTAAGTTACATTATTGATTAACAATATTCTTTTTTCAGGGTTGTAGAATTTGTTTACTAAATAGCCACGAGTCCGTGCCCTTGAGTCATATAAACTCTAGAGTGTCATACAAGTGAGGTCCCAGAACCACAGGTTTTGAGTGCTTTGCCCCCACTCATCTCACACTGCAGGAGTCTAAGGCACACAGAGCGGCAATGACTTGTTCAATGTCACACCATTAGCTGGGGCCAAGTAGAGAACTCTAGACAGAAACCAGATGCCCTGGGCTCATTTCTCTGCACTTCACTGACTCTTCTTGAACACTATTTAGTGTAAAGGGACACAATCTCTGGAGTGAGTTTGGTATAGCTTTCCTGGGGCATGGATAAAACGACCTTGAATATCTTTCCCCTAGTTCATCTCTGAATCAATGGCAAAGGAAGTAGAAAGTGTCCATTAAATCATGGCCATGCAATTTTCTGCTCTTCTACCTTTTCCCCTCGATCGGGCTCCATTTCACTCACTTCCAGTGCTAAAAACTCTGATGTTAGACAGAAATTCTGCCAGTCTCCTATCTTGGGAAAAGTCTTAATGGTTTGCTAAGTCCCATCCCAGAGAAAATATGCTTGTATAGTCTTTGAATACCTTCACTAAGTTATCTGGGAGCCACAGTTCTTAATACATCAGTACTAGATTATAGTTAATTATAAATAAGATACAAATGATGAAAATGACATCTCATTTTCACCCGTTCACTGTCACCAGAATACATTTTGTAGTTACTACTTACTCAGCTCTACCTTTAGCCATGTGCCTGTCCCAGAGGTGAGTTTGTTGTTCTCCCAGTGAGTCCCAGTGTCTGATGCCTCAATAAATTCTGTCACTTCACCTCTTTTCCTGATTTACCCTAATGAGTTAGAAAACTCTCAAGATTCCAGATAGCTGCTTGACTTATTTGTAGGAGGAAAAAAGCATCACCCCCCATCCCCAATGGAATAAATTCATAGCTCCTGGTGCTAGGGAGGCAGAGAGGCCATGCAGACCGGCTTCCCCATTTACAGAAGAGAAAACTGAGGCCCAGAGCTAGAGATCTGTCCAAAGTTCCACTGCTAGTTGATAGCAGAGACCAAACATGGATCTGTTTGATTCCTAATCTAGAGTTTTCCCCTCTTCACCACATAATGGATGTTGTCATTTACTTAACTTTTCTTCCCCTTTGCCTGAAAACTTGATTTCTTTAGGTGCTTGATTTCCACTAAACAAGCACTTATGAAACACTTACTTTGTAAAAGGACCGTATTAGACACTTCATGGGATATAACAAGAGGCTGCTTTCAAGGGTCTTTCAGTTTTAATGAGGAGATCTTCTCAGTAATGAAAGATTTCCACAGCTGTATGTGTCACAGATTGTCCAAGATCCCACAGCTAAATTTGGGATACGGAGGGTAAGAGGAATGGGAGGGATACCTGGGGAGAAATTACAGCCAGGCTTCAAACGGGAAGCCAGGCTATTTCCAAAGATACCAGGTTTGTCCTAATTGTCTAGGTGTCTTTGCTCCATTCTGACCCAATGAATTGGTTCTGCTGTTTTTCCCAACTCTTCCATTGCCTATTTTCATTTTTAAATGTTCTCTATAAAGGCTTGATCTTAAATTCATAGGTTGCTTGATAAAACAAGGAAGATGCATTCATAAGGGTAAAACACATGTAAGTACGTGTAGAAGCCGTAAGGTAGATATGGAGAAAATAAGGGCAGGATGGGGGTCAACAGTTACCTGCAGAGACTAGAAGCATGGTCCCTTTACCAAAGGTGAGTGTGTTGTATCCTGACATTCACACTGTAGTAAACACCCACACAAAAATGGCCTTCCAGTGTTGGGCTTTGCAACCTCTAATCTACTTAGGGAAGGGGAAAGAAAACCATCCTTTATGGAGAACCCATTACATGCCAAGCAGGTTAATAACCTACATATGTTACGTTACCTCATTCAGGCCACAACTGTGCCATGAGCTTAAATATTATTATTCTTATTTTACAAATAAAAAACGGGTGATCTGAGGCTGAGCAGGTAGAACCATTACCGCTATGAAAGCCACAAATGGCCTGGATGCAAAGGACATTTCAGCATAGGACAGGTAAATCATAGAGGAGCTTCAAGAGAAGAATTTTCCTTATTGTTGCTTTTAGAGACAGATTATAGCTGTTTTGGCCTTAATTCTCCTGCGAGAGCCAGATGTCAGAACTCTAGTAACAGTGATTCCCTAAACTACAGCTCATCCTCCATTACACAATCATTTCTTGAGACGTGAAGACATTTTGTCCTTAATCTTTTCATTATTCTTCTGATATGCTACTCACCAGGCCTGACTAGCAGTCGAGTCCCACTCCCAAAGATCCATGTATAGCCTACGCTCTTTCCACAGTTGTTTCTTAGTCAGCCAAAAACACCCACAAGTCTACCCTCTTCTCATACACCCAACCAAGAGGTAGGGCCCTTTCATCTATAAAGGGGGTTACATCTTTGCTTTCTTTTGTATTCCACATAACACACAGTCCATTTGACTCAAACTTGGGCATTTATTGCACAACACTTAAAATGAAGTCTCTACCCACATCTCTGGTCTATCACCATCAAACTCATGATTTTCAACTCTCTTTATCCAATAGATAAATCTAGTCCTTCTATTATCTCTATTACAGTTATCAATTTTTAGATTCCTGCCATAGTGTCTCTCCTAATTTTAACTTCAATCAGTCTGAAACTTTATGGACTGGCATTGAGATCATTATGAGTGACAGCTTCTGTTCCCCCCAGTCAACTTTTTTTGCAGGCTCAATGCAGCCTTGTTACTTACTCAAGTCCTGTTCTGCCCCCAAAGCCAGGTGTCCTTCTGATTAAAGGACACCCTGTCTGCTTCAGGTCTGGTAAAAATCACCACTTGTCTTCTCTTGAGTTATCTGTTGCATATCTACTATTTCCCATGGGCCTCACGAGTAATACCTTGGCTTTCTCTTCTATTAAGAAAGAACACAACTTGGACAGAATGATACCATTAGAATGTTCAAGGACAGCTCCGGCTATCCTTCTCCCATCTTTTAATTTAAATATTCTGAAAATAGCCAGAAAGGCCTATTATATCCTATCATGTACTCCAAATATTATACTTGGAGAGGAGATGACATAAGGAAGGAGAAATGATTGGGAATTTAGACTTACTTGGGATGACTTGGAGCTTTGTTCCAGTTCCAAAGGTAACCTTTTGGTAACCACCTTTGGTAATCACTGTGATTCAGACTTTTACAAAAATGGCTTCCTTTCTCCTGCCATTTACATTTGGGTAACATTCAAGTCACTGTACTTCAGAAGAAGAGAGAGTTGTTTTTACCAATGCCTATGGCTATAGATCCATGTGAAAACGGCTAGTGTACTAAAAACCTATATGTATATCTTACATATAGAATTCCTTGAAAGAATAATACTAGCTGACTTAGCCTTTTCTTTTTGTTCTGAAAACAAATGCTGTTTTACATGTGTATGGCATTTAATAATTTATAGAATGCTTTCAAATCCATTATCTTATTTTGGTTTAAAAATTACTTATGAGGTGATGTTAAATATTTTCATTTTAACATATGAAGAAATTGTGGCCCAGATGCAATAATCAAGCCAAGTTAGGCGAACTGGCTCTGCCAAATTTTCTGCCTTTTTCTTTGAATCAGCTCTCTGGCTGGGCTATTTCAGTAAGTTATTTTTGGTTCATCTACATGCCTATTTTTCTCCATAGCTAGATCTTTCTATCCTTTCTGCCATTACTTTAACATCTCTTGCTACATCAGAATGCACTTAAGTCTGCATTAACCATTAATTTCTTGACACTTGGGCCCTACAAATACTGCAGTAAGTTCAATGGGCCTCAGTAGCCACATTAAGTCTCCTACTTTAGTGACATATTGTCTACTTACTGGGTTTTACTAATAATCGTGTCCCGCTGCCAAAGACGAATGTACTATAAACCACTGCAGCGTGCTGCCTGACAATGCATGAGCTACCTTGCTAATAGATTAATGTGGTCAGCATGCAGCACCCCTCCCTCATGAGAGCTCTGGCTGGGATTCCCTCCTTTTTTTTCTCTTTTTAATCACTAGAATAAAGACTATGGAATTAAGTCAATGACAGCCTCTTTTCAGGACACAATAGTAGTGATGTAGGGAAAAGCCCGAGAAGAGTTCAAGTGATATTTTCTAGACAATGCTGACATTCATTTCCTTCAAAAAGATTTGCAAAATTTCACCAAGTAATCTTGTTTTTTACCAGCCAAAATTTACTAGCTCTCATTCCCATTTTTACTTCAGAACCAACGCGTGCACACAATCTCCTTTGACCAGTGATTAGCAAATCGGCTTTATCCCTGTAGGTAATTTTTCTTTTATCCTTTTAATGTATCTAAAAAGTTTTATGAGCATGGACTGGAACATGGGTTTTGGTTTGAGTATTAGGGGTGGGGACAGGATCCCTTTTTCCATTTTGTTTTAATGGCTTTCATCACTAAACCCCAGTACTCACTGAGTTAAAGAATAAGGAGACATTTAGTCCCCTGTGCAATAGAAGACTGCAGGATAAGCACAAGTTTATAATCAGTCATAACCGAGTACTTACTGGAGCTCACTGATACCATGGTTCCCTTCCCAAAAATCAACGTTCTTCCTGCCTGGTAGGCACAGTGAAATGAGGCTCTGCAAATACCTCAGGTACCCATTCACTCTACCTTGTTTATCACTATAAACAATGGAAATCTCGTATTCTGTCCTTACCCTCTGCAAGGAACTCAGTGGGCTTTCAGTGTTTGGGTATGAAATTAACAAAGCTCTGTTACTTTTTGAGGAGGAGGAGAAGGCCTATGCTTACTCAGTAACTAGTCACTGAACCCTCTGTATGTAAGGCACTGAACTAGGCACAGGTGATACAGTAGAGGGCCTCTTGGACACCGTTCCCCTTTACCACCTGTAGGTGCTCACAGTCTAGGGAGTGAAACACATAAAAGAACACGTATAATATAATGTCAAGTGATGGGAAAGCATGGATTAAATCAGGCTGGGCAATGGGATAGAAAACAACCAGGTGGCAACTGGGTTTGATGACTTGTCGGATTGGCTGGGCAGGAAAAGTCTCTCTAAGGACGTGAGATCCAGTCATAGAGGAATTAATCATCACTTCTATTTACAGATAAGCAAATTGAGGGCTCGAAAGATCAAAGCCTGGATCCAAGTCACATAGCATCAACCATGGATATGGATTCTTAGATCATGCCTTCCCTCTGCTGAAGTACAAGGTTGAGTTTTACCATGCAAATTCCTGGTTAGAAAAGTTAAAGTGAGACAGGGATTTTTCCAAAGTGACTTTGGGATGTTATTTGGGTAATTGGAAGCTGGCATTGGCCATTGAGGGCATCAAGGCTGTGAGAAGATGCCAGACAGAAGAGAAGGTGTTGGTATTTCAGAGTAGGATTTTCTGATGGGGCTGGCCACTAACATGAAGAGGTTTCCTTCATTTTAATTGGAAAGAAAAAAGAAAAAAAGAGAGAGATGGGGTGCCCGGGTGGCTCAGTTGGTTAAGTGTCGAACTTTGGTTCAGGTCATGATCTTATAGTTCACGCGTTTAAGCCTCACATGGGGCTCTATGCTGATAGCTTGGAGCCTGCTTCAAATTCTGTGTCTCCCTCTCTCTCTCTGGCCCCTTCCCCATCAATAAACATTAAAAACTATTAAAGAGAGAGAGAGAGAGAGAGAGAGAGAGAGAGAGAGAGAGAGAGACAGACTCTCTCCATTCTGCTTTCCTATTAAGTTGGTAAAGAATGCAAACTCTTACCTAGCAGAATGAACTCTTACAGTTAGGATGGGGCAGGCACAGAGAATGTTCTGCTCCTCAATAAATCTGCAAAAATTGAGGATACCTGGAAGTCCACTGAGACTTCCAAAACAGCTTGGTACATGTCTCATTAACTAGTCAACATCAGAATACAATGGTGATACTTACTAAGATCCACCTTTACCGTGGTCCCCTTCCCAAACACCAGCTTCTGGGCATTTGAACTACCACAGTGATCTGTGTCCCCACAAAAACCAAAGGGTGCTTCACTTTTAAGCATGGGAAACTTCCCAGGGTTCTCTCACTTGGTTAAAACCCAACTCAATACTTAGCCCATATTTAGATAAACTCAAGAAAGGTCTTAAACTCACATACTCTTTGAAATGCTAGGAAACCTCTGAAATCATTTACTACAAGCTCCTAAACTCACACACTTGTCTCTTCAGTGATCTCAGGTTTTTGATAATCTCCAGGGATGACCCTGCTCAATAATTTCCCTGTTCTATTTTCTCATAATTGGAAGGGTTCACCCAGTATCAGTTTAACCCTTTTTTCTGCCATAGCTGAAGTCCGTTAAACTTGCTTACCCTCAGGTGTACCCTCTAATAGAATTTTTTATAAAATCTGACATTTTAAAAATTATGAATCATCTGACTGGCCATACTTTTCAAAGAAATTTCACATATACTATCTCATTTGAATCTCACAAAATCCTTTGAGTGAGGCAGAGCTGGAATCATTGTATCCATGTTACAGATGAACTAAGGCTTAGAGAACTCAAATGGTGTTCCCATACCACAGAGCTGGTGAATGCCTGAGTTAGGTCCACATTGTCTTTTGGCTCCTACTTGAATGTCTTAATGATTTATTTTGTATACATTCATGTGTTGATCACATCACCTTGCTTTTCAAATATTCCTCTCTTTCTTATTCTCTTCCCCATTGAAAAAGACAATATCATCAGCAACGAAAACAATACTTCTCCCCCTATCACCCCTCCTCTCCTGCAAAAACCCTAAGCAAACCTCCAGCTCAACTCTTTCAGAGCAACGTTTTTTTTATGCTCATATGCTTTCTGGGAGCTGGGAGATAAGAGTTACCAATATTTCAGTTGCATTAATTGGGAAAAATGAGGGCCACGGGAGATAAATCAGAATGCTGGTTATTGAGTTTGCAGCCTGTACAGACAGCAATATATTGAACCTTAGAAAACGTGGGTCCTTGCCCTGCTATTGTGTCCATGTTCAAATCACTTAACCACTCTGAATAAAGAGGGTCATACCTTTCTAGTATTTGTTTTTTGAGACAATCAGATAAGAGATGTGAAGAAATAAGAAAAATACCTTAATTGTTTTCCTTCTCTTAAGAAAATGGACAAGAAAATATCAAGTTAGCAAAATCTTTTATCCATACTGAATTTGTATATACATACGTGTTTATGCATAAGAGCAAGATTAAACATTTTTAAGGCCAATTTGAGACAGATTACTCTGGGCCAACACAGCACATTAGTGGCTAGGTTCTAGCTTCAATGTTAGAAACACAATTGTGGTTCAAGTGCCAGTAGTCACTTGCTTTGACTAACACCCTAGTTTCTCCTACAAAAATTAGTTTGTTTCCGGCAGTGTTGGTCACATTCAACCAAGGCCTGTCAAAACCCAAAGGGACCAAGGGAATCACACTCTGTAGATACTTGACAAAGGACATTTCCTACAGCTTTGAGCAAGTGGAGGGGTTGTGTTTAGGATAATCCTGATTGCTATTGCTGAACCCACTTTATAGAGCTGGAATGCCTGGATGTGGGCCCACAGTTGGGTCTAACTCACTCATGTATTTACTTTGGCTGCTTGGACCTAGATTTATGAGCGAAGTTAATAGCTGTCAACCATACCTTCATTCAGAGTCCATTTGACCATTTTTAACCCACAAAGAAACCTGAGAAGGAAGCCCTATAAGCCCTGGAAACCTTTTGGATCAGGCCATTCATGCTTCCAGGCTGGAAATGCTGATAAACACAATCACACACAGGGATGCACCATTAGGGTCTCTGTATTCAATTTAGTGAAGGAAGATGGCAAAGGGAGGAGGGGTACATAAGTGGGTCCACCTAGGCTCTGTGAGTTGCTCTGCACATGGATCAGCTTTACTTTCCTTTGTCTAGGTTTCAAACCCAGACTCCCTCTAGCTATTCTAGAGCTTCCACTGGTGAGGCTACTATGAAGGACATGCGTAAGGAACCTTCTTGGGGAAAGTCTGCAGAGTACAATGGAGAAGTCATTTTTGATAGGAAAGGAGTATAACAGTTGATGGAGCTTCTAACAGGGAGATGACCAAGAACCCCAGGACTCAACAAAAATAAGCCTTGTAAATCTATCCTCTAACTTGGCATGCTCACTCTGGGTTGAGGGCCAAATCTTTCCCCAAGCATTGGGTAAAAACCAGAGTGTTTGTTTCAAGAAGCCTCACAGACTGCAATGGGATTGCCCTTCTCTTTTGCCTTTGGTGGGGATGAACACAGTCTCCTTTTAGATTTTCGAGTTCCTACAAGGGACCCTAAGTCATCTTGACCTTCCTTTTGCCTCCCCATCCTAGTTTCCCTATGAAGGAGGGTCCTCTAGGAGGAACAGTACAGGGGTTCCTCTAGTTTAAGGGAATTCATTCATTTCCCTTTTCAGTTTCTTCACAGTGATGTTTCCCTGGAGCAGAAAACAACCCACTCACCAGGCCGTACAGTCAGCTGAGTTCCTTTTCCAAAGTACAGCTTCCCTAAGGTTGAGCCTCTATCGACACAGTGCTGGCCCCCTTTACATGAACCTGGTGCTGATGTTCCCCAACCACTCTCTCTCCTGCCCCGGAAATAGGGTTGAAAATCCACCTCCATCCTCTTTAAATGGCCTTAAGTCTTTTTTTTTTTTTTTTTTTTGTGCAGCCAGCAGTCTTAGTTGGACAGTCAGTCCTCAAAGGCTCTCTCTCAGGGGACAAATGGTCTGTGGGAACAATAGCCTTTCCACCTGCAGAGGCCCGTCCCTTCAGAAAGCAATTACACATCCTTTTGAGAGGGTTTAAACTGGAAGGAACTTTGCTTCACTGGCCCTATTTCCCGGTATAAAAGACTGCTCATTTACTTAGATTGACATTATGTTTGGATCCCTTTCCAAAGCTGAACTCGCGAAAACTTTGATAGACTAGATCTGCCCTCTGCAAAATCACCTCATTTCCCTCATTCAACCTCCTACCAGGCATTTCTCTTTTCTTTTTCTTTTTCCCTTCCTGATACCCCCCCTTTTATTTTCCCACTTACTGCACTCGGAAATCGTGCCCCACCATCTTCTAGGCTTAAAAAAATCCCAAATAGCCTTTAGCTCATGAATAATTTGGTGACCGATTTCTTCAGCTATCAAAATAATAAAAATGGAAGGAACAAGCCTGGCCTCACCTTTTCATCCCCTGGGCTTGAATCCTGGAATCTTAGCACTTACGAGTTGAAAGGGAACACAGAGGTGATTTCGACCATAGCAAAAATGGTACAGACATCCTTTCTCTAACATCCAGTGCTTACTAGCCTTAAGGACCCTGCGTGAGGACCTCCAAGGAAGAGGAGTTTTGTACTTCACAAGCAGCCTTCCCACTGCAGGGTGGTTCTCCTCGTTCAAAAACATTCCACAAGAGGCTGAAACATATCTCCTCTCAAACACCGGTTTTGATTTCACCTTCTGCACTACCCTTTCCTCAGCTACATGGCAGTTCTTCAGATATTTGAAAAGAGTTATATCTCATCTTGATATAGTCCAGTGACATCCTCTCTCACTCTTTCTTCAGGGACCTATGATCATTTCAGATAGTTTGCTTGATTTTTATCTGACCGTGAAGCCCATGCCCTCAACCAGTTTATCATGGTGAAGGCGTACCTGCCAGGGAGAGCCATTTCTGGGGTAGAAGAGGACCTGAGGGAGATGAGTGAAGTAGAAATCTGAGGATCCTAATGCGAACTGGGAGGGCTTTTTTGGAATTTAGCCACTGACCATTGAGTTTCCCAGGTGAAACTGCCCATAACCATAGCCGCCATTTTATTTAAAAATGATTTTGACTTTTTCCTTCTTACTCACCTGCTCTTACAGTGACTGTGGTTCCTGCTCCAAAAGTGTAGCTGTAGCTACCAGAGGCCCACAGTGGTAGCTATTCATACACAAACCTCACCAAGACGTGGGCTGCGGCGGGCAGGCTGCCTCAGGGTCTAGCTTTCCACCCCGTGCTAGAAGCCCTTGGTGACTATTTTAACTTCTTTCATTGGCTTTTACTTTCACAGAGTTTCCTCATCTGGGGGATTGCTTGGAAGGTGAAATGAGTTCAAGTAGGAGACGCATTTTATACAGCACTTTGGCACACAGCATGCATTCAATAATAGTTATTAATGATCAAGATTCATTCTTTTCATCTTAGAAAATGCATATAATTTTAGTTTCTCACATCTTCTCTCTGAAACCTGGAACATTCATAGGTACTTTAAATTATATCCAAGGCCCTTTTTTCAACTAGTAAAAAAGTAGTGGTAGTTAAACTTTGGGAATTTTCCGTATATAGGATGCTATCCCAAGAGTAGGGTTGGCAGGTTCAGAACATTTACTGAATCATAGGATTTGCTTACTGTGTTTTATATCTGTTTAAGAGAGAGATGAACAAGGAATGATAAATTGTTGGGGGGGGGACCCAAAACACAAAATAAAATTTAACTCAAAACAAATAAAAACTGGTAAGAGGAATTTAGGATAATATGTTGGGGACTTTTACTTGAAGATAATTATAACTTACTTGGTTTTACACTGAGCTTGGTCCCAGATCCAAAGTAAAATCTGTTATTTGTACACCATGTTTACTATCATTACAAAAAGTCTGGGACTTCCTAAAAGGGAGGTGGTTAAACAGAGGAGACCAACCAAGGTAGTCAAGCCTAACCTAACCCCACCAGCTTCTTGCTATTCTCCTAGAAAATTTCAAGAACCAAAGTGAGGAATGAGCCAAGAAGACACATTCATTATCAGAGACAGGCAAGATAAGGGCAACTGATTTTCTTCAGTGGTTTTATCGATTTCTTTTCTTTAGTTTTCTGCTTGGGTTCATCCTTATGTCTTCTGTGCTCCATACACACAGTATTTGCAACAAGGACACTGCCAGTAAATGCTTTTTACCTTTTTCTTTTCCTAATTATAAATGAAAATTCTCCTCAGGTGGACTGGATTGTGAGAAATATCCTTACTCTGCCTTTAATTCCAGGGCTGTCTGGAAGCTTCTCTCCCTGGGTCTGTACCTGTGTCTGTGTGCCTGACAACTTGAGCTGGGCTACTTTTAATGATATCTTAAACCACACTAGCTAGTTTGCTGTAGTCTGTGTGTATCATCTGCCAAGATCCCTGCCTCCTATCTGTCTGAGTACTTACATTATATAACCAAATGTACTT
Organism: Suricata suricatta; assembly: GCF_006229205.1. Classification (NCBI taxonomy): domain Eukaryota; kingdom Metazoa; phylum Chordata; class Mammalia; order Carnivora; family Herpestidae; genus Suricata; species Suricata suricatta. The sequence continues at coordinate 70,563,914 of NC_043708.1, forward strand.
TAACATCCACATCGACACTCTCCTTCTAGCCCCCACAATGAGACTGCACATTTTGGCTTGTGTGTGTGTGTGTGTGTGTGTGTGTGTGTGTGTGTGCGTGCGTGCTTTCTGCCTGCATGTTCCTTTTAGCAAAGGGTGGGAAAAAAAAAGTGCTGGCTGTCATTTGCAAGTCTAGATGAAACATTATTTATGAGCAAAATATTTTGCTGACAATAAGAAAGAAAGGAAAGCTCAGTGCCAACAGACGCCCACACAGTTTGGATTTAAACAAATCTCAACAAATGAACGCAGTTATGAGAAATAAAATAGAGGTGACTTCAGTCTAAGCCAAGTAATTATAATACTTATGCAGTTTTGGAGGGCAAGGGGTTTACTCGTTCTTACTTGTAGAAATGATAAGCAGTGTGTTACGGGAACGCTTTGCTGGAAGGGCACCAGAGAGCTATAGAAAGAGAGCTTCATTTAAAACCTTCAATAGGCACCTTTGTGTTTAGCAGTAGAAATAAGCTAGAATAGGCTAGAAATATGGCTGGATAACTAGACTTGGTTTAAGATAGTTCCTGGTAAAACCATCTTGTAGTGTTTGGTCTGGTTCAGATGACAATGTTAGGAGGTACAGAGGCTCCCTTTATAGAATCTGTTCCTATTATTCAGCATTCTTCCAGGTTAGGATAGCTTATTCTCTGCTCATTTTCATCAACTCCCTTTCCAAACTTAACAAAAAGCCTTCTTTTTTTCTTTGGTCTTTGATAAATACTTCTTTTCTTACATTACCCCTTTTGGGCATGTATTGTTGGTGTCTCTCCCCCACCCTCAACCCCAGGCCCATTAAGTTACATGTATGTACAGCATACATCTATTGATTAATAGATCAGTTGAAATAGTATTTGATTGTGGCAGCCTACCAGGTATAACAGTCAACTGGGTCCCGGTTCCAAAGGTCAGTTGCCAGCCTGAATTTAAGAAACACTGTGATATGCCCAACAACAAAAACCAGATCAAACAGGCCAGGGTGGCTGAGCAGCGTAAAGATTTGGCAGTTCCTTTATGGGTTAGGGCTCACATCATTACCAGACTGTGATGTATAGTCGCCGTATTGCCTATCTATAAATCATAAATCCGTATTTACAATCCCACTTTCTTTTAGGGAATCTTTGTTCTCCAGTGTCTACTACCGAGTTCTAAGTATCAAACATGCTTTCAATGTAGATGTGGAGTGAGTGCTCTCTGATTTGAGATGTTAAAACAGGGTTCACATCTTTTTATCTAAGCAGACTCACAAAGTCCAGGACAGAGACTATTTCTCCTCTGTCTGGGCATCACTGTATTGTACAACTAGGGAACTGCCCAAATCCTTGCATCCTTCTTAGACTGAGTCTGTAGGATCTAAACTAGGTACAGGGCTGCCATTATCTGGTGAATTTGCTTGCTAGTTTGATATCACTAAAATAATTTTACAATGATTAAATTATAAGGGAAATTTCTAGTTTTCCACTTTTCTTTTGGGTCATTTCTCCTGGCCGAAGTGGTACCTATATTGATTTAGCTGCCAAAAGACTTCAAAAATGGGACAAAAATAAATTTTCTAAAGTGGTGAGGATGGCATGGAAGGGCCATGCCCAGGAGAGATCAGAGTACAGATTGTCATATATGAGGGAAGAAATGAGATGCACCTCCAGGAGGTAAGTTCCCTGAGGGCAATATCACATTGAGTTTGTTCCTTAATGGGTGTCTGGTCTGAGTGTCAAGCCTGGCAGAGAGTAGATGAACAAGAGTATTTGTGAGATGAGTCCTGTGGACTCCTCAGACATCAAGCCAGGAAAATTAACGGTTGAGACAAGCTCAGAAAACTGGAGATTTAAGTTTTAGTTCCAGCTCAGGCACAGAGAGGCTGTAAGACCGTCATAAATTACCTAGTAAATTAGCTGGTAAATGAAGCTCTAAGACCAGGATCAGTCTCTTCCCTAGGCCTTAGGTCCATCATAAATGGAGACAGTCAAAAGGGATGATTTCAAGGGTTCTCTCTACTCCAAGAAGCTATGTTATACAAATTTTTGGCCTAAAGTTTCAGAAACGGGAGCATCCCACAGTATTTGTGAGAAAAATTTTTTTTTTTGTTAAGTGATTTTCAGGGACACTGGGTGGCTCGGTTGGTTAAGCATCTGACTCTTGATTTCGGCTCAGGTCATGATCTCACAGTTTGTGGAGCCCCGAGTTGGTTTCTGCACTGACAGCATGGAGCCTGCTTGGGATTCTCTTGCTTCCTCTATCTCTGCCCCTGCCCTGTTCTCACTCTTGCTCACTCAAAATAAATAAATAAACATGAAAAAAAAGGTGATTTTCAGACTCTGGGAGAGGCTAATCACAGTTATTTTGGTCAATGATCATTATTTGCAAGGTTCCTTCTATAAATGGACATAATCTTAGCCAAAAAGAATGGTGCCTCAGGAATGCTTGTTAAGTCACTGATGACTGTACAAATCCAGGGCTATAGGGCCTACCCAGTACCCCAAGAATCAGTCACACCCCTTTACTCACACTGCATATATTCTGGGAGCAACACCCAGGACTCCCCTCCATGCCCACTTCGCACCAAGACGTCAGATCCTAGCCAGGGGGGGACTTTGGTCCTCCTCCTATTTGATGCTCATTCACCCTTTCTAAACATTCTTCATATAGTGTATAATTGGGGCTAAATCAGCTCCTAATCCACAGACATTGCTTAATCCAGGAGTACACTTTTACACTTACTGGGCTTCACAGATAACTCAGTGCCTTGTCCGAAGATAAGCTTTCCTCCCTGGTTATAATTCACACTGTGTTACATATCCTGTCAAAAACACATCCAATCTTCCTACACACATTTCTAATCCTCTCCCCCCAAATCCACAGCAGATCTCTTCTCACACCATAGCATGAATCATGGCTATACTTATTGTAACTTTTTTTCTTAGAAGGGGAATAAAGTACTTACACAGGGGACTGATAGAGAATAATGAGAATTCCTATTTATCCGAAAATGTTTCTTTCCAAACTGATTTCTTGTTTTTGCTTAATGGCTCTGGGTAGTGCTGCTCAGGGAAATGGCTTCCTTTCAAACATGTTTCTTGTGGTCTCAGCTAGAAATACTTGGCACACAGGGGTTAAAAAATTAAGGGCAGGTGAGACTCCGGGGAATCGGGCCTACCCGCAGTGACCACAACCTGGGTCCCTGCTCCAAAATTCAATTTCCACCAGCCATCAGTTGTCACACTGGTGACAAACACTTCTACAAAATGGCTTCCCCAGAGGAGACAGCTGGTAAATGAAGACAAACTGCTCATGGGGAAACAATCTTGCTACAAAATGAGGTAACTGCATGATATGAGATATAAGCTTTTCCCTCCCTCCTCTTCTAATTTCTCTTCTTTCAAGACACCAAGGATGATGTGTGCCAAGAGCTGTACTTGCCAGGCAGTGGGGCCAGTGAGCGGCGCCTCTGGGGTTAATGAAGCCTGGGACCTAGCTGTAGACTCTTTAGTGACCAAACCCACCATGCCTAGGAGTTTACCTAATGCCAAACCCAGTCCTCAATACCACTGGAGTTCAGGTGACAGCTGACCACCACTTCTACCCTCGCCTTTAAATTATCTGGTGCTTTGAATATATAGTCTCCTGGAAAAGCAGTTTGAGGATGTCTGAGCTCAGAGTTTCTTGGAACTATATCCATCACTGGCATCTACAAGCCTCAGTTTTTAAGTTTACAAAATAGGGATAACTCTACTGAAATCTCTGAGGAAGACCTGCCATCAGATGGTGTTACCTACTAGAAGTCTGAGAGAGAGGGCAGATCCCAGGCCTGGATTCCTGGTGGGGTCCTGGCAGGTTTCTTCCCCTCTACCCCTTCCAGAGCTCCTTCAAGGATGAGAGGATGAGGAAGATGTCCAGCCACTTAGCCTTGGTCTGCTCAACTCCTTTTGTATTCTTCTGACTCAAGGAAGCCCCCATAGAAAAGAGAGCAGGTCTTCCCTTTGGAGATAATAGTATTCAGTGCACAATTCAAATGATATGCCACTTACTTGGCTTGACAAGCAGTCTTGTCCCCTTCCCAAAGATAAAAGAGAAGCCTTGTCCTTGTACACAGTGATTGGCTCAGCATCAAAAACCTGCCAACTCAGCTTTCCCCACACCAAGCCCTCCTGAGGAGGGAAACCTCCAGTGCATTTGCTCCGGTGTCATTCACACACACACCTGTGATCTTCCTCCCTGAATAAGTGATCCTTCCCCCTCATTACCCCTTTCTACCTCCCTCTGCATCCCCACACCCAAGGTCAAGATGGACCCAGGCCTCAAGACCCTCGAACGCATTCCACCTCCTTTCCCCTCCCACCTAACGGTACTTACAGGGCAGCACAGACAAGCTGGTTCCCTGACCGAAGACCAAACCCTGGCCATAGCTATTCCCACAGTGCCTCTGAGCTCTGCAAAAACCCCCTAGAGCTCCCCCGACTTCATCTCAACAGCACAAGCGACCCAGGACCCAGGACCTGTGTTTCTAGCTTTAGGATGAAAAAGCCAGCCTGTCTGTCCTTGTCTGGTCCTGAGAACAAAGGGGGTTTGGGACATGCTGAGCAAAGGTTCCAAAACTTAACCAAACAACCCTGGTGTCCTGAAGGGTGCAGCTCTGCGTTAATGAGCCAGAGTTTTTTTCCCACTGGAGAGAGACTCCAGGGTCTGGAAAGAGGCTTAAAGGGGTTCTCTCATTTCTCCTCCTGCCTCAAGGCAGAGCTGTGCTTCAGTCACCCCTGATAGGAGGGTGTCGGTCTCCTTTCAGAAACTCTCTAGAGAAAGTGCCCTGGCAACTACTCCTGACAGCCCATCTTCACTGTTCAAAAACCTATTAGGAAGGTTTTACCACTTCCTGCAGTCTTAGCTGCGTCCTGTGAGCTCTGTCCTGTGGGCTGTGTCCTGGTGGGGCTGGAGAACACAGCCCCCCCCACCCCCCAGGCTCCTGGCCAGGGCACTGTTCCCAAACTGAGGTGCAGACTTCATTGATCCTCCATCTCTGGGTCTGAGAGTTTCATTTAGGGGCTATTTTCAGGTGCCATATTTCACCATGAGCTTCACCACCCAGAGGAGCAGAGGGGCACTTTGGGGGGCAAGTTGCTCTTTCCTGTGAAGCTTCCAGCCTCTCTCTGTCCCTGTCCATCCACAGGGGAAGCCTGTGTCTTGGGGCACTCTGGAGGTAGTCACATTGGGTCAGGGTGGTGGGAGGCGGTGTAAGGTTTTAGCTACTGTGAGTGCACCCTGGTGAGTAGCCTCAGGAGCTCCCACCACGCGGCTCTCTGCAGAAACCTCTCCCCTGCCTCTGATACTTGGATGATTCTGTATTTAAATGAGCCAGGATTCTTTCTATTTCCACTTACTTTCAAATCCCAGGTGAAGAATTTCATAGAACAGGCTGACATTCTCCACCCCCCCCCACCCCCATGCCAGCTCTTCTCCTGATGCATGACAGAGTCTTGACAGAAGAGCCCGAGGGGGCGAAACAAAAGTTCCACTGTGTGTTGGGGATGATGTTTATCATTGTTATTAATAGCTAGGGTTTAATGATCTCCTTTTATGTTTTGGGCACCATGCTAAATACTTTAGCTGTATTATTTTATCTGATCCTTACAGTAACTCAACCAGGTATTTTTTTTTTATCCTCATTTTATGGATGGGGAAATTGAGGCTCAGAGAGGTTAGGTAATTTGCCCAAGGTCACACAGCTGAGCAAAGTTGTGGAGCCAGGACTTGAATTTAGGTTTTTCTATCTCTAAAGCTCATGCTACATCACCTAATCCATAAACACTTGGGTTTGAAATGTGGTAAGGGAACAGTGGCATCTCAGGGATGTTGCAGAAGTAGACTTAGTGCTGAGTCTCACATTCTACAACAAATTTTGTCCTCAGATGAGATGCCCAAAGTTCTAATGGTTTTTTTCAGGGGTTTAAATTGCAATAGTGGGTGGGAGCGGCCAAAATTAGGTGTGAAAACATACTTTCTGACAGCAAGGATTGCTAAATTTTAGAATTGATTACAGAGAGGCACTGAGGAATTTCCTGCCCTAGACCATCACTGGAGGCCAGGGAGTACATAGGGAAGCCTCGTTAGGGGTGGTGTGGCATTGGGTCCCTCTGGAAGTCCTTCCTGACATTCTCATTGGCTCAATGATGGTTTATATCTCTATTTCTTTGAAAATGTTGTATATGCTCCTGAGAACCATTCACCATGAACTGCAGTAACAGATTGTGTGTGCGTGTGTGTGTGCGCGCGCGCATCTCATTTTAAAGCAGAGAAGGAAACCAACTCTCTTTGGCCCGGGGAAAGAACATTAATAAAGAGCCCAAGCAGATGCACAGGATTAAAGTATTTTTCAAACTAATGATTTGATTGATTGCCCCTAAAGGCCCAGCCAAAGAAGAATACAACTTACTTGGCTTCACAGTGAGCGTGGTCCCGTCCCCAAAGGTTAATTTGCCTGTATTGGTGTTACACAGTGTTCAGTGCTATTGCAATAACCTTGACTGGGGCCTCTAGGAAGACAGGTGGAGGTGGAGGAGGCAAGCAGGAAAACAAAACCTGAAATGACTGCCCATGGCCCAAACAATCTCCTTGTAATTAGGTTAGAACGTGTGATGAATACTAATAACTCGCAACTTCCCAGCCCGATTGTATTTGCCATAATCTTCCTTGAAAGAATGGGCCTTGGCGGGAGCACCTCCTGGGAAATTCATTCAAAGTGGCTACTGCTAGTCTCCTGGGATCCCGTCTTGTTTGTTATTCCTACAGGCCCTTTGTCTACTTTCATCTAATTCCTGCCTTTTTCCTCCCTAGTTTCCCTGGACCTTCCTCCTCGTGGAGGTTCACCTATTTTCTCAGGGAGAGACTCCATGGATAGTAAAAGCCAAAGCACAAAGCATAGGGAATATATGCATTAATAACATTGTTTTCCGGCTGGTATCACGAACCCCCAACACAAACCAAGCAAAGAAAACACCACCTTTGTTTTGACAGCTTTTGCATGTTGGGAAACAGGCTTCTTGGGAAGAATAATTAGTCAGAAAGAAGAACTTACTTGGTGTGACCACGAGCTTGGTGCCCTTCCCGAATGTGAGTTGGTAACTCCCACCCCCAGAGTATGCCCAGCGTTTCCTTCCTTTGCAAAATACCTGCAGATCCTGAGAACATCAAACCACTGACAGCACAGAAGCTGTGCTGACAGAAGCTCAGACTGTCACGGTAACCAGATGACAGGCAGAAGAGCTGTGACAGAGGCTGGCCATGGGGTGGACCATCCCTTGGGGCCTTGAGACCTGGCTTGCTTTCAGAGGCCATCTAGTCCATCCTCCCTTCTTCGGCCAAGGTGTCCTCTGACCAAAGACCTCTCCAGTCTTTAAGCGCTCTGAGAAGGTGGCTCTCCTTTGCCAACAGCCTTTGCATTCAAGAAATTGTGCCTTATCTAAATGAAATCTGCAAACTGCAGCCTGAGTTCTTTGTGTCTCTAGCCTCCCTCCTTGAAGGAAATTTCTCATCAACAAACTCCAAACAAAAGCTCATCACAACATACCACGCCAGTCCCAGTGATTATTTCTGGGGAGCAGACCGATATCGAAGGAAGTGGGTCAAGGTGAATATTGGCTTTATCTGTAACTTGAATTGTTTTTTTACCATGAGACAACTTCATGTATTCCTTAGACACATTTAAAATTAATAACAACATTACATATTTTAAATGGCTCTTGGATCTCACGCAAACCTTCCTAGTGCCCGAGGCCAAGGAATCTCCAGTTCTCTGTCCTAAGATTTTGGTCTCCTGGGATCAGAGGAGGAAACTGGGCCAGGATGTGTGGTCAGAGCAAGCTAGAGGTGCTGAGGCTAAGATTTTGGTCTCCTGGGATCAGAAGAGGAAACTGGGCCAGAATGTGTGGTCAGAACAAGCTAGAGGCGCTGAGGCTGGGCTGAGCTACATGCCCTTGATTGTCTGGTGGGCTTTTCAATCATGCCATTGTAACCTGTTTAACTTCATGCTCCGAACTCACTTCCCAGCTCTTAACAGACCTTTGGGGGCAAAAGCATTCCTGGGAACACTGAAAAATCATTAAGGGGAGAATCTAGGCAGATCAAAATTAGGGATAGCCAGGGACACTTACTTGCAATCACAGAAAGTCTTGTGCCCTTTCCAAAGATAAGTCTGTTTCCTGAATCCCCACAGCGATTGCCTCCCTAACAAAAACTCTGAATGTCTGGCCTGGAGTTTTTTGAGATGTTTCCTCTTGGTAATCTTTTCCCAGATAAAAATCTTCCCACTTAACAATAGTTTTTGTTTTCCCTTAGCTTGTCATTGCCTCCTTCTCCCTGATTCTCTGCAAAATGTGGTGTAATTAAGATACCTGTGGCTTTGACTGTCTACTCTGCCTGTAAAAGCTTCCATACATGGAGCTGTGGCCCAAGAATGCATTTCTGAACCACCTGCAAACTTCCGGCTTATTGTTAGCCTATGAAAAATGTTCTAAGGGACACTCCTGCCTCTGGCCTCATAATGAACTCTTTGCTGTGCTAGAAATAAAAAAGGAGTGGCTACTTTTCCTACATGAAGGAAAGGATTTGGAAAATGGTACACAGCGAGAAGGCTCCACACAAGATGTTGCTCTTGGCTGACATACCATCTTTGTTGCCTCTGGCATTTAAATAGGTCTTTACAAAAAGTTATCTCCTGCCCATCCCTGGAACAAGGGAAGTGAGAAGGCATAGGGCCTCAGAGCCAGGAATCTAAGCGGAGGCCAAACAGGAAAAAGTGGGTCTTTTATGAAGAAGTGGAAGGAGAGGGTCATAAGTAGGCTGCGGTTACTTCCAAAACACTTAGGTTGGAGCCAGAAATCACACTGGGTTTAACAAAGTGTTCAGACAAAGTCCACTGGGGCAAGGCTGAGGGGAGACCTGAAGATAGACTTCGGGCAAAGTTTCACAATTTTGTACTCTTGATAATATATAAACAATGAAAAAGATAATTGATACGTAAGCTGCAAAACACTGACAGCAATTTCCCATCTCTAGAGAGGAAAGAATTGGTATTTGGCTGAGCTGTGGAAGGACCAGGGCTGGGTCTCTGTGAGTGCAGAAAGGCCCAGGACCTAGATGCTCCCTACATGTTTTAGGAGCCTGGGAAACTTCTCGTGCTTGACACCAAAACCACTTTGAATTCCATGGGAGTTAATATCAGAAAATTACAAGAGCAGCACTTACTCAGGAGAACATGAAGTTGAGTCCCCTTTCCAAAGATGATTTTGTCAGAATTTGTTCACACTGTGACGGGGCCCACAACAAAAACTCTTGGTGACTCTTTTCAGGAAAGCTACACATCCTTTAATGGATATTTCATCTTCCTGGGACTTAACAGATCTCCACACTGTCTCTTCCTACTGTAATAAACAGGCCTCATTATCTCTTCAGCCATCTTTCTTTGTGTCTCCTGGTCATTTTGCCTGAATTTTATGCTGCTCATTGCAAATGCACAGAGAGGAAATTGGATGACCTCATTTAACACTGAGAACAAATTATAAAAGCAACCAATTCAGCAAACTCCTTTGCGATATCAAACACAATTCTATTATCGCTGTCAAAAATGGCTAGGCAACAGCCATGGGGCTAGAAATTCACCCTTCATAGCCCAAAGAATGATGGGTGCAGGTAAGGGCCATGTCAGCCACACATCTGATTTTCCACCTGAGGATAGAACTGCAGTACAGAGCCCTCATGTCACCCTTGGCTCTGTTAGAGTGGCCATATCACCAAACGCTGAAGACATTTCACCTTAGGCCAAGCACATGTTTGCTGCACTCACCAGAGCCCTGAGCCGGCCGAGAGTGGTGGGGATCATTCATTTTGGCCTAGAGGGATCCTAGTCTTTGGGGAAATGTTCTCCTTTCACTGTCCACAGATAGTCTCTCACCACTAAGACATGGACACCTAGTGCCATTCCCACCAGCCCTGATGGGTCTTTGACTCATAAAGAACCAAGCCCCACCGTCTCCTCCTCATTGTCTACCTGACCCCCAAATGCTGTTTATTGCAGTCATTTAAAAAGGTTAACATGGGTTTGTCATGTTTACTAGATTTAAACAAACTCATGGAGCAATCTAGCTTATTTCCTGGTCTTTTGGCATTTCTCACAGCGAAACCACTCAAAAGTAGGTTATCCGATGTTAAGCTTCCTTGTATTGGTCATTTCATTGTCTCAATTATACCCAGTCAGTCAACTTGACAACACATGCCTCTTAATATGAACTTTTTGACTGACATTTGGATGGGCCCTGTTGTCTCCAAAATGGTGCTGTGGAGGAATTAGCCCCTCAGGTGCACCCTCAGGAATGCCAGCCTCCTGAATTCCTTATTACCAGTCTTCCCAGTGGGGTATGTTTAAAAGTTTTTACTCCCTATGGAGGAATTGATCGTTAAACAAAAACCTTGCTGTCACACCTGCCATTTTATTTTACTCTGAATTTCCTTTCAGGTGTTTATAAAGCCATCTGGGATCGTCAGTTTGTCTCTGAATTGTTTTAATCCCCCATTGCATTTGAATAGCAGAGCTATGTTTTTAGGGAAGTTTGCCGCGTATGGGACTAGATGTGGACATTTGTCAAAACAGGAAAATGTGTGGGTTTTGTATTGGATCTATTAGAATAAATACATATGCAGGCACGAAAGACAAAGAAGGTAACTTATACATATTAGTAACATTTAAAATGAGATGGATTCTCATTTTTAATAGAACAAAAGACAAGTTTGGTGGGCAAGATCACAGCAAACACACAAATCATTGCAGAATGTAGTTTAAGAGCTACTGTGGCTGTAAATAACTCATGGCCCCAATTTCTCGTCAGAAGGAGGAGAGCTAAGCTACCACATTAAAGGCAATTTGGGGAGGTCTCATTTTGCATCTATTTGTCATTATTGTTCTATTCTCAACAATCATGAATGTTCATGCATTTGCAAAAGTCATCTTTCAAAAGGTACATTTGTCTCCATACTAAATTAAATCTTCACTAACTTCACAGGATTTATTTGTTTGGTCAAATATAAATAGAACATGGCCACTTACTGGGCTTTACCACCAGCTGGGTTCCGGCTCCAAAGAAAAAGTCTGTCGTTTTTCCCACAGCATTTTCTCCCTTTACTGAAACCCCTAGTAAAACCCCACCAGACACATGGTGTGGTGGTGAGGGAGCAGTTGGACTCCCTGTTTTTTTTTTTTTTTTTTTTCTGTGTCTCTGGAAATTGGCCTTTTAGGATAGAAAGAAAAAAAATTGGTTGTGCTACATAAAGCAAAACATTTTTATTTTAAAAGACCAAACTTATGAGCTTTTCAGACCTTTTTGCATTTCTAGGCTTAATTCTGCCAAAGCTGAATCAAATAATTTGTCAACCCTTGCTCTCATATGTGTGAGCTCAGCCTCAGACACACAGGTCTGAAGGGATGATGCAATCCTATTCCATAGGGATGTTTCCCAGCTCCAGAACCATCTAAACTCACATCCAGACTCCCCCCAAAATCCACAGTCCTGTCCCCTATTCATTTGTCAAGTTATTTCAAAGCTTTTTTACTGTGTGATAGTGTTTATGTGATAGAGAATGAAAATATTTCAACAGGGAGGAGTAATAAAAGGTAAACAGTCCTATCCTTTCCCAAAGAAGTTCCACTGTGAACTCATGATATTTTAGACAGACAATGGCAGGGAGTTAGGACACACCATCTCCTGCACTTTTAGAAAGTCCAGTCTTGAAATAAATGGAAGAAGTGAACATTTTTTTGTTGTAAGAATAGTTGTATCCTAAAAGCTAGTGTAAGAGCACATAAGAACCCCTTTATTATGAAGCTGAGCATTGGTTGGGTGGTAATATTACATCAGGTATTGAAGAAAAGGCATAGCGTGAGCCTCCAAGACAGTAGTACCAGGTCTTGGTTAAAAGTAGAGCTTGAGTGACTGAATTGTAAACCCTGAGAGAGGAGACTTGGTCTCATCTCTGACATGACTGTGACTTGCTGATTCTTCAGATTTGAAAAGAAAGAATTCAAAACTGAATTTTTGACCTCTCACTCTGGGAGCAGTAGGTGTCCAGAATGAACCAAAAGGACTAATTCCAGGGGAAAATGAAAGAAGAGCCAAATGTAGGAAAGATAGTGAAGGCGCTACAAGGGTCACAGTTTTAAAACTGAGCTAACCTACTCTAAGCCTCTTCTCTGTCCTCCCCCAGCCCTGGGTCAGTTCTGCCCGACTTCTTAGCAATCTCCCACTGTAGCTCTGCAGTCTTGTTTGAAAGAATAAGACAAAGAAGAGAAGGCTGGTAGAAGAAGGTGCTTGGACCAGCTGACACACAATTGTACAAACAGGTTAGCAGAGGCTGTCTCTCCCCAGGTAAAGGTATGACCAGAGCAGATATGTGGCCTGGAAATCGAGTTCACAGAGCAGACCTGCAGCATTTAGATAGGAACGACATTGCTGCAGTAGTTTTTCTTCCTAGGATTTATCTCAATCTTTATACTGTTTCCCTTTCTTGGCCATAGAATGGTAAGAAAGGGATGACTGTGGGGGTACCAGAGCAGCCCCGACCCTCCTTCTCACCAGAGTGGCCATTACTGGCCACTTGCCATGGACACAGAACCCCACTACTCACGTACTTGGCTTCACAGAAAGCACAGTTCCGGTCCCAAAAGTGAGCTTGTTTCCAGCACTCCCATAATTCACACAGTCCTTCAGAGCCTTACAATAACCCGCAGGAAGGGGCATGGTGGGATGGGGTGGGGATGGGTCTAGTCTTTCCAGGCTAAGCACGTCTCCGTCCCACCACTGCAAAGGCCAACTTGCCAGGTATCCCTTCAGCCTCCATATTTCCTTGACCAGCCCCAACACTGCCTTTAAGTTCCATCCTTGTGGGACTTGCATTAAGACCCAGGACTCGAGGTGACACACCAGCAAGTGACCGGAAGCTTTACAGATATCTGCTCCCCACACACGATAGGAGCCAGAGGCAAAGATGTGGGGAAAGCTACAGACACACTGCTTTTCACCCATTGGTCTTTTGACTGTGGACCTTTCTCTCTTCTTTGAATTTGCTCTTCCAGGGGAATGAGGCCGGTTCTACCCTTGGGAAGGAATTCTAACTGTATCAGCGGGAATTAGATACTCCCCAACAACCCAGGTCTGTTCTCGTACAGGGCTAGTTAAGTATTATTTATTCTGGAAGCAACTAGACCAAACAAGAGAGCTGGTGGCTGACATTGCCTCTCACTGGGAGTGAAAACCCCATTTGGGTTGAGTGTATTGTCTCCAGCAAGCCGGATTGTTCTTGAAAATATAATTTGCATGCTATGCTTCCTGTATTATTCACTTCATGTCTCCTCTCCCTTACAGGCACATCTCTGAGACTTACCTGCCTTTATAATTAGCTTGGTCCCAGAGCCCCAGATCAACCGATAGTTGCTATCCACACAGACACAAAAACCTTAACAAAAACCTTCACTGTCCTTCCGGGGAGCCTATTAGAGATAAGTCCCAGATAAAAAGTCTAGAGCAAAACACATAAAACAATGTAGGAATATTGACTACTGAAGATTATTTGCTCATTTAATTATATTTGATTCCCTTGCCCATTACAGATTCCATACACAGATGGTAAAATTGAATGACTTAACATCCAAAGTCAATCTAGGTCTCTCTGCATATAAGAGAAGCGTAATTCATAAAGTTTTCAGATTGGCGAAGTTGAACTTGCTTCGCCTTCCCTGATATTTTAAATAAAAATGCAAAAGAGAGAGACATAATTTGTTTGGAGTCCAAATGCATCTGATTCTCTAGCGTCTTATTTTCACTACTGATAAGATTCTAGTCAGAACCATGGCATTCACATACAGGTTAAGCTGATTTGGTTTACGGAGAGTTCTACCTATGAGACCAAAGTCCCTAGGGACCCAGGCAGGTAAAGGCGCTGAAGACCCGACAGAGCACACCGTTAGGTGGCCTGCAGTACCGCGAGGAGGTACCACAGCGAGTTGGCTGTTTACTAGAAAACACCTTTTCAAAATCGCTGCTTGGTTTCCAGCACTTACTTGGAAACACTTGTAATCTGGTTCCAGCCCCAAAGTAGAATTTGCCACTGTTGGCCAACACTGTGATACCGAGGCCTACAAAAACCCCCTGAGCCCAGGGTGCGCCCAATAGCAACCAACTACAAAAACTTGGAGATACATTGAAAACACAGTGCAGTGAGACAGTTCATTTTTGTTTTGGTTACATTTCAACCCCTGCACATTCCCATGGCCTGTACCTATTGTTTTCAACTCACAAAGATGACAGCTTGAAATAATTCACCTTAAGAAACACGGGGCATCTCAAGCTCTAATCTCAGTTCTGGTTTTTTTGGTTTGACTTAAATTATTTAACTTGTCTACGCTTTAGCTTTTCTGTCTGTGAAATATGTCTGATGATGTGTGACCCTGTTTATCTTATTAGAGCATGTTGAGAAGATTAAAGGGCTGGGGGTAGAGCGGTGGGTTTATACTAGAGAAACGCATTTTAAATAATGTGGGGGAAATAAGCAGCTCGTTCAAGCCAAGATATTACTAACATAAATGGGGCATGGGTGGTGGTGGTGGATATGTTAGCCAAAGCCTATTGTCAGAATCACTAACAAAAAGCTTTCTTAGTAAAAACTGAAGGAGAATAGATCTGTCTCGTGTGTTTTTCCACAAGAAAGTTAGCAGACATTACCACTTAATCTGCCAGAAGGGAGAGGGGTGGAAAAGGTCAGCTGAATTCTGAGGCCTCACTGCAGGGGGGAGGGGGAGGAATAAGAAGAAATGACAGGCCCCCCCTGCCCCCACCCCAGCCCCTCAGCAGTGAATGAGCATCGATTAGCTTCCCAGGACATGACATTTCCCTTTGCTGTTGGTGGCATTAAATGACATCAAAGTTATTTTTAAAACTGAATTTCACCATCTCAATGGTCAAACTGGCACTGTCGCTAGATCCAGAAACTGTATATGCTCAGTACTGCCGGGAAAATGGGGGATAAAACAGAACCCCTCCATATGATTTACAGACATACTAGGGCACAGAGAGAAAAAAAGACACTTACACGGTATGACCATCACTTGAGTGCCGGACCCAAAATATAGCACATCCCCAAAGCCTGTCAGTCCACAGTGGTTGACTCTACTACAGAAAGTCTGCTACAAAAAGTCTCTTTGGAGGCAACATGTCTCGGGTCCCAAGGTGGAAGCTACAGTTTCCCAGACAGGAGGAGATTCAGACCCATGTACCATGCAGACCATGGTGTTCCTTACTCCATGCAGACCTTCCTCCAGGGGGTCTTCCTCATCCAGGGCCCCCTGTGCCAGCTTTGATGTAGGCATTCGGTAGCCCATGGCGGCTACCTCCACCTCCATGAGGACTCTGCTGGGACCTGCCCTCAGGGAGGATTCTCTCAGGTGCCTGAGCCATTGAGGATCACAGAAGGAGCTAAGAAACTTCTCCAAAATACAACTGACGGGCTAAAGAGGCAGGCAGCAGTGTGTGGTGGGGTTGGTGCTGGGGTGGGCATGGTCGCCAGGAATCAAAGGAGAGAGAAAGGAGTTAGAGATGGAAGGGTCTGAAAACCAAAGTAAGAAGGCGTAGACACACACCAACAGCTGATGTCAAAATCTGTCATGCCCTGCTTTGTGGGAACACATGAGTTCGGGGGGAAGAAGTGTTCCTGGCTCCGTCAGTTGCCTTGACCTATTTAGTACGGTTCTAGCTCCTGTAACGACCTCTCACGTACAGCAGAGAAGACCCACACTGCAAAGGAAGATCATCTCCCTTTCTTATTTCTGTATCACAGAGCAATCTGACCAAATGTTCTACATGAAGGGGCAGAACAGCAACCACAAAAAGATACTCAGAATCTGCTTCGCTCCTTCTAATTAGGCTGTCAATCTGTTTAGCTAATAAGTCGTATGAAGTGTCTTAATCTCTTCCAAGGAAAGGAGTCATATAAATGCAAACTAGCAGCAGCAATCAGTCAAATGGCTTGCTGGGTATCTTTCCTTTGTGTGAATGGAAGGAAAACTTTCTGTGTGGAGAGGAGACAGACTAGGGGAGAAAACACAACAGCATTTGTTTTTATTAGGCTGAGTCTATACAGCACAAAGTAAAACAGATCTGGCAATTATTTAGGTAATGTGACAGTCAATTCAAGCAATTTCGAGCACGAAGAAGTTTTCTCAAGGAAGTACCTAAATATCTGGATCAGCTGCTGACATTAATCAAATTAACTGGACAATTGTGCTGTATAGACACAAACTAATAAATGTGCCCTGAAATGGTTCTTCTGAAAGTGTTAACGTTTTATAAAGTTAACATTAAAACTGGTCCAATATTTATATCCACCATCTTCATTTTGGCACTGCAATTGACATTTCCCATTTTTTCTTTCAAAACATGTCTTACATTTAGAGCCAGGAAAGTAAGGGTGACCTTCTCCCTGGAGAGGCTTATCAGGTTAACACACGGAAGCTCATTTAGAAATTCACTGGCGTCTGGGATGTGAGAGCTGGTCATTACAGATTAAGGGCTTTCTCTCAAGTGGTAAAGGACTTACAGGGAATAACGGTGAGTCTTGTTCCCGTCCCAAAGACAAGCTTGTTTGCTCCAGAATTAGCACAGTGCTTCTGCCCAGTACAAAAACACTGTACTCTGCTAAATTTCCTTCCTCTTCTTCCTCTATAAAGCCCACCAGGGGTATGCTACACACATTTCGACTCCTATTTGGTGATGGCCTCTTAAAAAAAAATCATCCTATGAAGGGGCTCCTGGGTGGCTCAGTCGGTTAAGACTCCGACTCTTGGTTTCAGCTCGGGTCAAGATCCCATGGTGTGTGGGATCGAGTCTTGTGTTGGGCTCTGCACTGACAGCACAGAGCCTGCCTGGGATTCTCTCTCTCCTCCTCTCCCACCCATTCTCCCCTCTCGCTCGCTCTCTCTCTGTTTCTCTCTCTCTCTCTCTCTGTTTCTCTCTCTCTCTCTCTCTCGCGCACGCGATAAATAAATAAACTAAAAAAAAAAAAAAAAGACCTCACCATCCTACCATCCTATATAAAATGTTCTTTTCCATGGTTCTTGGCAAAAAAAAAAAAAAAAAAAATTCCTAGTTACTAACAGTTTCTCTTCTTTCCTCCCCTTTTCTCTTTTTTTTTTTTTTTTCAAACAACAGCTTGCTGTTTCCATGCTTGAAAGACAGTTTTCTCCCTACATGACAGTTCTTGGAGAATTTTAGTATCCACAGGGGCGGTTTCTACTCTAGTGTACTATTAGGAAAGTCACTTTTACTTTCTGTGAGCCTCTCACACTGGATGTTTTTATTTCTCCAAGGTCAGCCAAATTTATATTCTCTAGCCTTAGCCTAGAATTTCCAGACCCAGATCACCCCCAGTCTTTCCTCTCTTTTTGCCTCTAGCTGAAACCAAATGGGTTAGAGAAGACCCTATTAGCCAGGCTTTACACACATCCTACTAGCTTGTGTAAAAGGAAAATAAAACCTAACAATCAAAGTCCTTGGTTAGAAATTGAAAAGGCGGGTAAGATGACCCCAAAAATGAATGTAGTGGGCAATTGTGCCTCAATCAGGAGCATTCAGACCCACCTGGTTTTACTTGTAAACTTGTCCCCTGCCCAAAGATGAGCTTTCCTCTGTTCCCAGAGCCACACTCCACTGCTGTGCTTTACAAAAACTTTAGGATATAATTTTTTCCTTTTCCTTCCCTTCAGCAACCTGATCTAGTAATAATAACTAATATTTGTTGAAGACTTACTATGTGCCAGCCACTAGGCAAAGCCCTTTGTAGGTATTAACTCTTTTAATCTGATAATCCAGTGAGGTAGGTAGTATAATTATTCCCATTTTACAGATGAGAAAAATGAGGCATAAAGAGATTAGGTAATCTGCCTAAGGTCACACATCCAGTAAATAGCAGTTAGGGTTTGCCCAGGCAGTTTGATTCCAAAATTCATGTTCTTAACCACTATGCTGTTAGCCATTTTTTCTATTTTGGTTTCTCCTTTGAAGTATGTATGTCATTAACATTGACAAAACAGCTCACTGACCCTAATAAATGTACCCTGAGCTGGTTCTTTTGAAAGGCCTACATTTCATAAACTGAACATTAAAACTGATTCAGTATTTACACCCAGTCTCTTCATTTTGGCCCCGTAATTGACATTTACCATTTTTTTTTCCTTGCAATGCATGTCTTACATTTAGAGCTGCAAAGGTAAGGTGACCTTCTCCCTGGAGAGTCTTATCAGGTTAACACACAGAAGCTTGTTCAGAAATTCATTAACACCTATATCTCAGATGTCTTTCCTGAAGCCCCTTGGCTCCGCTGTAACCCCCCCCCCCCACACTTCTTCTCCTGGAGCTTTGGCAAGCCTGGAACTACCCTGGGAGCTAGCCCAGCCAAACCACAGCAAACACTACTGGGACCAAGCATAGCCTGGTTGCACAAAGCACAATTCCAAACAGGGTAGGTGGTCTCTAGGATGCTCCTGAAGATTCTTGGACAGAAGAACTTCTTGGGGGAGGCCAGAATTAGGATGAAACCAATTCCTTTCCTGTTACTTCTGACAAAATCCACTATAAGGCAGTAAGCCAAAGAAGACTGAGACACGCAGTAATTTATGGCAAATCTGAGTCATTCTGGATTGTCCATGGTGGGAGGTGCTCTCCAAGGAGGCCACGGGATGGCCCTGAGTCCTGGGAGTTCCCAGCAGCCCTTGACTTATCTTTGGCTGGGGGGAACCAGTATTTACAATGGCCCCTGTGAGGCTGGCACCGTATGCATGGAGGAGGCCGCGATACATGATGCATATTCCCACCTTTTCCAACTGTCAATGCTCCCGAATGGCCTTTTGTGAATGGGCCCACCTGCTTGCTCTATAAGAAAAGAGTCAAATACTCCAACTGCCTTCCTACCATGCATTTCTGGATCCCTCTGTCTTGTTATTTTGACTGAAGGAGAAGCAAGCGTTCAGCTTGGGTGGATGGGAGAAAAAAACACTATCCGCGACTGCACATTTTAAACATTAGGGCTCAAAAGGGAGAGACAGTTTCTGAGATATTCCAAACTGTACAGACAGATTTGAGAGAGTTAATTTGAAGACTCACTTGGATTTACTGCCAGACTCGTCCCCAATCCCCAAATCAGCTTACGGCTCTTGCCAATATTGTTGTTGTTGTCGTAGTCATAGAAAGTCTTACAGAAACCAACCAGGCCATTGTGTACCAGGAAATCCCTTTCAATCCCCAAATCCAGGCGGCGTGCTCCTCTAGCTGGGACCCCAGCCAAGGAGGCAGTGGAGGGGACTGTGTATTATTGTGGTCAATTCATAGCCTGGTCCAGATGGAAAGACTCTACTCAGATTAAATAGTGCATCCCTCCCCTCTAGATGGAGCTACCCTCTGACCAGGAAGGAGTGGGGCAATCCTGACAAACCCCTGGAGAAGGACTCTCCTGACTCCAGTGCTCACCCATCCCTGCACTTGACACCGGACTTTCTCACCCGATGAAGACAAAAAGCACAAGGAGCCTGTTATTCTCCAATCCATCTGTTCCTGTGCGTGGCCATCACACATGTGCCCATTTTCACATGTACATATGACATATAGATACACAGTATAATCATGAGGATTCGTAATCAGAATTAACATAAAAAATAAAATCGGGTGGAGAAAACAGCCCCCAAATGAAGCTCAGTGCTATGATTTCCTTTAGAAATTAGAGCACTCATTGTGGATTCAGCAGAGATACTCACAGGGTTTGACCATTAACCTTGTTCCCCCTCCAAATGTGAGCTTGCTGCCTGCATTATTATTCACACAGTGATCTTCAGCTCAGCAAAAACCTCCTAGAAACTGAACTAAGTTTTCCCTAAAGATCTTCTGGAAGAAGCGATACCGTGAGCACAGAGAATATTAAGTAATTGTCACAGTAATAACCTGGCACAGAATCTTAGCACCAGCTTGGATTTCAGGACTGTTTCCACATTGGATAAATGGAGGATATTCTTTCTAAATATTCTAAAGAGGGAGTTTTCCTGCACAAGCCTAGAATGCTGACTGCCAAAATCCTAATGTATCCTCTGGTGTTTTAGATAATAATTCTCCAGGGGTTCTGAAGATCGTATTCCACGGGTGGACAAAGGAGGAACAGTTCATGTCCATGGCACCAAGCCAAAGCAGTCAGAGATATTGTCATCACCATGGGAAAGACAGGGTGCTGCCAGGCTCCCCCCCCCCCCCCCCGCCCCCAGCAGAGAGTGGGAGTCAGCATGTCGGTCCACCCCTTCAGGGTGCTGGAGCCAGACACCTTTGACTGAAGTCCAGCTTGTGGAACATCAAAGGGAATTCCCACCTTTTCTCATTCCATAGAACTAGAGATAGTTGCAGGCACTGGCCAGCCCTGAATTCACCAACTCCAAATCCAGACCTTTTTACTCTCTGCTCAGATGGTCACCAGGACAAGACATTTTCTATCTTTGTCCTAGTGGACACTTTCCCATTCTTGCTGTCCCTTTCATCAGGTAACACATGTCGAGGACTAATCTGAAATCTTTCTCTTATAGGTAGCTTTTCCTATCCTGTCTAGGTGAATCTTTTGAATCTCTCTTAATTTTGAAGGTAACTTGAAGGAAAATCTGAGAAGGAAAGTCCACGGACACCACTACTGAGTATATAGCATGGTGTCCTCCCTTTTCCTCACCTCTGGCTCCTTGGAGGAGCTTAACAAGCAACAATCAGGAACAGACCATACCAGAGGGGAAACCAGCAACACGCAGGTAATAAGGCAGCCCATACATTTCCTTCTTGGATTTAGTCAGTGTTATTCCTCCTCTAGAGAGTATCTTCCCATGGATAGATCCCTCCTTCCCACATCCTTTACAGAAGAATTTCCTTCCTTCCTACTTTGCTATTTGCTTGCTGGATCTCTTACTCAAGGGATATAATTTCTCAAACTCTCCCCATGAAATTAAGTGTGGTGTCACCTGTGCTGGGTGTCCTGGCTAAGACACTGTGAAACTCAATTTGTTTCATTTGTGCAAGTCTTTTTACAGTTGTGGGTCCATGGTGACTGATTTATGGACACAAGGTATTGGTTTGGTCATGTGTAGGCATTCAGAGGAAGTAGGTGCACCATTTGCCTAGAGCAGAGCACTTGTGGAAGAAGACAGCTGAGAATAAGTTTAGAGAACCAAAATGGCCCAGGTTTTAGAGTCTGAAGTGACAGGCCAAGAAGTGGACATAATGGTTTCTCAAAATATGAATGCCTAGATGAAATGTTGAGTTGGACAAAGGAGGGAGGCCAAAAGAAGGATAGGAAAAGCAAGTGAAAAGTATGGAATGAGAATACAGTTTTTTAAAGAACAGAATGTGGACCAAGGAATTCCTACCATGTTTAGAGGGGTCTCTCAAGCTTTTTAGCTAATAAATATTTTTCTAAGGATTAATACAATTCTAATGAAAATGGTGGTAAATCCATCATGGCGGGCCTCAGAACTCTCCTTTACCCCTCCTGTCTGAAGTAGAGAGACCCAGAATTGCCACTTCAGGTAGCAGTGATTTTTGCTTCTATAGTTTATAATGAGTATTTCTCTTATTTTACCTTTACTTGACCCTGAAACACCAAGGGCTTCAAAAATAACGTCTTGTCTTGTCTGTAATACTCACTTGGTAAAACTGTCAGCCTGGTGCCTTCTCCAAAGACGTATTTGTAGTTTCCTGAGTTGTCACAGTGTTATGTGGCTCTACATAAACCAACATAAGGTTACCATTTCTTGGAATAGGTTTGCTGTCAATTAGTAGGACATCATATGCACTTCCCATTGGAAGGAGCTGTCCTCATGTTTTTCTAAAAGGAATTTACTTGGGATATTATCTTAGTTCATACATAAAGTCTTCACTGGTTTGATGAAGTCAGAGTTTGTAAAACTTCCTCAATTTCATGCTATGTTTATCTTACGTGTGTTTATTAAGTAAAGAGGTTAAAATAGTTAAAAGAGGCTCAAAACAAACATCTCAGAATTTGAACATCTCAATGATAGTTGACCCTTTGAAGTAGTCCCTTTAGGACTTTCAATGAGAATCAGTTTATGAGCCACACAAACACACCAATGGTATTATTTTATATTCATACCTCATTTTGAAACCTAAGTAGTATCAGTAACTAGTTTGAGTCCCTCTTTTATTTTACAAATCATGGCTCTGAAAGGCTTGTTGATTGTTAACAAAAATGAAATCCACCTTCAAAGAGAGGCATCAGGGATGATATGAAAAGAATGTGTCTTAAAAAAAAAAAGGATGTGCCTTGGCCTTTAAGGGCAGATTCAAAAGTGAAGAGGTGCCATGGACAGTGTGTTGGACTAACCTGAGTGCCACTTTAAGTTGAATGGTTTGGGCCACTCATTTAAATGTATCAACTCCATTTTTTGACAAATCAGCCCCATTACATTATTGTCACACCTGCTTCAGGCACGGAGGGTTGTTCGCAAGAAATAACACAAAATGTAAAGTGGCAGGCATTGCTACAGAGAGTATGTCTGCATGGAAGGCACCCAGTTTCTGTGACTCTAACAGGAAAGCAAAAAATAACAACAAAAGCACAACCAAAAAACACTGAACTCTGCAAGGTGTGGGGATGGCGTGTACTTCTTCAATATTGCTTTCTACAATCCATCTCTAGTACCCTGTCCCTGACAGCTTCACAGTTTGGATAAATATTCTGCTTTATCACAGATAATCCAGTGGAGGTGGGGACCTTTTCAAGGTACTGGGATTCTCTGCTTCTCCCTCAGGGTCACCTCGGTCAGGTAAATGGGTGATGTTGGTCCTCTCGGTGAAGAGGGGGCTCGTCCACAAAGTCATGAGAAGCTTGTAACTTCTGCTGCTTACCCCTCATCCAAGTCCCCTGTCACTTACCAGATTTTTCACCTCTACTGGTGTCATGGGCATAAAATCAACTGGATCCTCGTCACTTATCTGTTAGGGACATGCTTCCTTGCCTACATACTCCTGCTTTGGTTGCCTCCCTTTCCACTGGTTTGTTTCTGTCTCTATCAGAAAGCTTTTCTTTCTCTTATCTTTCTTTGCCTCTTTCCCAAAGCCTCAACGTGCTACGTGGACCTTCGGGAGATACCGCCTGTGGTATTAATACAATTTATCAAACTGCCCATAGACCTGATAACCAAATCCAGCCTCTGGGGAAACGTGTATTCATATCGGGCTCACACATCTGACATAGTTAACGCCTGCACGCTAAACGAAGCAATTGAATTCAGCTGTGTTTCAGCAGGCCCCACTGGGTTTCTTTCCAGAAAGAATAATTAGTTAACCACAAGAACTCACCGAGTGTGACCAGCAGTGAGGTGCCTTTGCCAAAGTTGAGTGCATACTCGCTGCCCGAGTTCCACAGTGCGTTTTCCCTAAACAAAAAGCCCCTCGCAGTAACCACTCTGCTGAACCCGCCATGCGATCCTCTGTTAACTCTAGTGTCTGAAAACCAACCGCGCAGCAGTGACACAGACCGTGGCCCATCTATGAGACCATTGCTAAGAAGGTCGCCCCCTCACCACAGTGACGCGGGTGGATCACTCCCGAGAACTGCCGTCCTGGGGAGAACCTTGTTTCCTGTCAGGAAGCCCAGAGTTTTCTGCCGACCAGCAGAGGAAAGTGCCCATCGGAACTGAAGACAGCCGGGGTTATTGACCAGGAGCAGTTTTGAGGGTCATGGGTGCAGGGTGGAAAGATGCCACAGAGAAAGGGGCTGGTGAACTTTGCCTCCTTCACTCTGGGTCGTACTTGAGTCCTGCTCACTGATTTAGTTTCTGGGACCCCCGACACTTACTTGGTTTAACAGAGAGTTTAGTGCCTTTTCCAAAGATGAGCCTGTCTTGGCTGCTTCCATAATTCACACAGTCATACAAAGCCTTACAATAATCAGGGGGAGGGAAGGGCTGAGGGGGAGACTGGGTGAGTGAGGGCGCTTTCCCCTCTCGCAGAAGACTCACCGCCCTGCAGCCTCAGCTCCCAGCTCCTTGGCATGGTTAGACATTTCTCTAAAAGTAACAGCCAGCTGTGCAGAGAGTCCTGAGCTCATTCTGAAACCATCCATTCTGCTTCCAGAACACTGGGTTCTGATGGCCTGCTCATGCCTGAGACACATGGGACAATCACGAGGTCAGGCAGAGACAAGCCATCTAGCACAGGTGATTAACATCGGGGGCAGAGAGTGAGGGTTTTAGGGACCATGCCACTTTTAGAGCCATAGTTCATATAAAGAATATTAATAAAAACAACAACAAAACCAGCAAAACCCAAAAAACACATGAAGAGAGCTGCTTGCACTCCTTTCGGATTAGCGGGGTCCTTATTGAGGAAAACCTGATTTCTGAGTTGTCTTTAGCTCATCACAGAATGTAGGTTTGCCTATTATCCTTAGCATTTCTTTATGTCCAGAGCCAGTGAAGAAGCCAGTGAAAACTTTTCTTTGACCTGTCCTTAGGATTGCCTGACATTAACTGACAGACTTCAACCAGCTTGGGCATAAAGAAACTGGGTGTGTCGGTCCAATTGGGAGGGGAGTGTCCTAAGCCCACCACAACGGCACAGAAGAACACCACCACTCACTCTGATCAGCTTTTGAGATTGACCCATTCCCCTCACTCACATGGCTTTACTGTCAGTTTGGTCCCCGCTCCAAAGCGTAGGTCATTGTTGTTATTGCCACAGAGACACACCCTTTAACAAAAACCTCCTGGGGAAGACCTGCAGCCAGGCTCCCAGCATGGTAGGAATGAGGGGGGAGAGGCATCGACCAATACCACACAGCGTAACAGTCTTATTCTCCTTTTTCTATAGGAACCCGGCCACTTTGTCATGCTTCTAGGCTGTAAAAGTGGGCACTTCTCAGCTCACAAGCACAACTAATCTAGACCCAAACTGGCACTCAGAGACATCTAATCAGCTTGCAAACAGGTTCCTGAACTATGTATAAACCCATGCCACAAACAAATCATGCCCAAACACACTGTTTGTCTTCAGGGACCACTATGTATGAGGTACTGGCTCATGGCATGCTCCAGAACTTCTATAATTTGCATCTCAATTATAGGTTCAAACTACTCAAACTATTCATCTATATAATTTCATGTTAATTTATCATGTAGTCATCTTGTAATTGGCAAATAATGAAACACAGCAGAGCTTTGGGGGAGAGAGTTGGCATTTGACTATGTGTTCAGAGGTTCAAGGTTTTGCTTTTAGTGAATTGAGGGTCCGACCAAATGACTCCTCTCAGAAGCTGAGTGTGTAGGACATAAAGCAAGTTTCCTTACAGTGTCTATAAAACAGTCATTAGAAGGCCACCTAGCCCACTTCCTCCCATTTGCATGTATTGCCCCTGAAAAGTTACCAGAATAACTAGTCTCTAGTCTCCATTTGAGAGTCCTTTTCATTCTGCTGCCTGGAGTGACAAAGTCCTGATGATAAATTAATTCCCAAACCCACTGTTCTAACGGAAACACACAGGGTGTGAAGACTGAAGAAGCATGGAGCAGAGAGAAGTCTGTTTTCACAGGAGGAAAGGGAAAATTCAGTAATGGAAATAAAAATAACACAAATTCTGACAGAATGCAGGTATCCTCAGTGATATCACCTCCATTGGAAAGGAGGTAGGACTGCATCCAGCCAGGACAGCTACTCTGTAGTACCCCCCGTTTTAAAGCAACACGCAGTTAAGTTACCTCAGGGCTCCCATCACCTACCCAGGGTGACCTGAAGTCTTGTTCCAGTCCCAAAGACTAATTTCCTGGCACTGCCAGTGGTCACACTGTGAGATGCTCCATAACAGAAACGCTCGAGTTTCCATCTGGTCGCCACCCTCCTCTGGCTTACTCAGAGCTCTTTCCATGACCTCCTTCCAGATGTACAGCAGGGTGGGCCCTCAGGGACCCATGTCCATTTTCCAGACACTGCACTCTTAGCCCCTGTGAGGGCAGCAGGGCTCCAGGCAGATGCCTGCTTGGCTAACACTTCCTGCCTGTGGCCCTCTTTGGCCTCAACTGATCATGGGGGTGCTGGCTAGTTGATTAAGGCCAAAGACTTGTCAAGTTCAACTCTGCAGACTCTGGGAATTAAACTCTTTGTCCTTTTCCTTTCTGGGTTTTATGTTAATGGATCCCACTTGCCAGACCTGATGAGTGACGAGGCCCAGAAATCAAATGATTAATCACTGTTCTAATGTAAGGTCGCTAAGTCAGGCAGAGAAGAGGGCATGAAGGCAGAAAAAGAGAAACAATCAAACCTCTACATGCACAGCCATTTCCATGATTCCCATGAAAGTCATTGCACAGCGCTGCTAAGAAAGCACCCCACAGATGTTCGTGCCCCAGTCCTAAGTGGTACCCTTTGTCTACTGGAGCCCAGAATTCCCAACAATGGCCTCATAAACAATCCCAAAAGCACCCAGGAGTCCTCCAAAATCACATACCGCATCACCTTCCTCATCTACACAGCTCAAAATCCCCTCTGCATGTAGGATAGTACCATTGATGGCAGTGGTAGCAGAGGCTCATGAGCAGGGTTGGGAAATGTTCCCATGGGGACTGCATTTAGAGCCCGATGTCTTGAGGAGAAACACTTACAAGGCTGGATGATGAACTGGGTCCCTTTCCCAAAGGTGAGTCTGTTCGTATTTCCTCCTACATTGACACTGTGAGTCAACCCCTTACATAAATCTCCCTGCCAGAGACACATGTCCTGAAACTTGCAGAACTTCTACAGCTGCTCAGAAGCCCTCAGACACCGGCCTGGCTGGTGCTGTTGGTCACCTCTCTCCCTCCCTTGTTGCTGTCATAAAAGCTCAAAAAACACATGACTGAAGGAAGGGGCCCAAGGATGAGGACAGGGAGTGCCACCACACAGCCACCAACCCGTTTCACCAGAGCGGCTGTGGCCACAAAACTCTTCCCCGTCATGTAGGAGAGGATGGCTAAGACGAAGATCCTTTGTCACAGATATTAAAAGGGGCACAAAAACGATGCCATGGTTTGTCTATCTGGAATCTAAAACAGGACAACTCAATGGTCAGTCTAGAACACATAATAAGAAAAGACACAAAGACATCACTTATTCTCAGACTTACTGGGCCTGACTGCTAAAAGAGTCTTGGTCCCAGAAACCAGCTTGTTCCTGCTGCCAGTCTTCTTACTGTTGTCAGCAGCTTTACAGAAACAGGGCAGACACCTGTCACAAATGTCATCTCGCCAGCAAGTCTACCCAGCTTGCCCCTGCCACCACCCTTTGAGCTCTCACACCTCCCTAAGTCACAGACTTAGGAGAAGTGGCTAAGCTTGAGACGGCACACCAAGTTTTCCATTTTGTGTCAAGACACCAAATAGCAAGCAGTGTGGTCCATAGAGATGCTGACATAAAAATTTTTTTTAATTCTATTTTAAAGCTGTGGGTCACACTAGTTAATTGGTATGATCGACTCTTTCAGAGGCAACGCTTGGCAATTCTGAAATGAATGATACTAGGGAAGTTCTTATGGTGCACCTGAAATTTCACTTTCTTTGGAATCAAGTATGTCTAAACCAGAAAGCTTCCTCACCACGGAATGAAACTCGGGCTGAGACTAGGTGTCGGGGGGCAGAATGTGTTTTATACTCACAAGGCTTAACTCTCAAAATGGTTCCGGAGCCAAAGATTGGGTTGTTTCCCACAGCATCAGACTCCTCTACAAAAACCACATCGGCGTGGGTGTGCATGGGGTGGGGGCCAGTGGCTTGGCTCTGGAAACAGAGGACTATTCCACTTGGTTTTTAGGAACTACTGGGATTTGGCCAAGAAGCCAAGGATGTTGGAATAACTGCAGAAACTTTTAAATGTGACCAGGTCGATTGTGTATGGAATTGGCTTATGTTTGCTTTTTGCTTCCTGGCCTAGATAAATGTTGCAACTCTTCCTTTGAAGGAACACTCCAAAGGGCTAGTGTATCCTTGCTTTCAGGACTTTTGTAGCCCTCTAGCCCAGAGTTTTCTTTCATCTCATTAATCCTAGTCATGCTCCCCCTGTTCCAAAACATTCTACTCAACTGTGATGTCTTCTAATTTCAAAACCCATAGCAACTACCAACTGCTAACAATTTCTGGAAGCACTTCTTGGAAACAAACTCATTAGAGCTGGCTTCCACATACAGTTTTCAAGTATTTGGGGCTCTGTGTTGGTTTACAGCCGCTCTGACTGTCCCCTGCTGGGTATCGTATTCTTAAGCTGAGTTGCTCTTAGTGATGCGGGGAAGTCTGGCATTTTCCCCAGTTGGTTATGTTTTAACCCTGGACAATTTCCCTGAGAGTTTCTGGCTACTATGGTGTCTGTGGCTGGGAGGTGACCGACCATCACTGGGTCCCCAGATCCCACTGCTCAGGTCTCGCTTTGGAACTCTGGAACCTCTCTGAAGTCCCTGTCCTTGGATACAGAGAGGAGAGCACCACTGTTGTATCTTATCTGGACAGAAGAGAAGAAAAACCTTGGATGTCTAAAGGTGCTCCGTCCAGCATAGCTGGGAGGTGCTTTATCCCGGAATTTTCACTGTAAGAGTCTGAGCCATCCAAATCCTCAAAACTCGTGCCTGCAATTTCTAATGCAGAAAGAAGAAGAAGAAGAAAAAAAGATTCCTCTAGGTAACTGAACAGTTAAGACAGTTGGAAAATGCAGACTTGGAAAGGTTCCATACCTTCAGTTCTCACTTTTTCAATACGCTTTTCTTTCCATTTTGTGAAGTTGTCTTTGGTTACAAAGTGAACATATTCAGGTTTTCCACAGCTTTTAATTTCAGGTGCAAGAAACGTATGTGCCCTATGTTTTTCACATTACTATGTGTATATATATTCAGTATTCCTCTCTCTCTTTTTCTCTCTCTCTGTCATAGATCTAGACATAGTTGTTTTTAACAGTTAATTATGTGCCTTGCCTAAACTGTAATTTACTAAATGTAAATGTGCTGCCATACTACTAAACTACTGGAAAAAACAAAACAAAACAAAACAAAATCTTTGGGTTTTCCAAGTGTAAACTTTCCCCTTGGCGGGGCACCTGGGTGGCTTAGTTGGTTAAGCGTCTGACTTTTGATTCTGGCTCAGGTCATGATCTAATGATTCGTGGGTTCAAGCCCCAGGTTGGGCTCTGTACTGACAATGATGACACTGCTTGGGATTCTCTCTCTCTCCCTCTCTCTCCATAGCCCTCCCCTGCTTGTGCTCTTTCTCAAAAATAAAGAAAGAAACTTAAAAAAATAAGGAATAAGCTTTCCCTTGGGATCAGTGAGGAGTCTTGCCATTGAGTAAGCCTGTCCCACCTAGAACATCAGCTCTGAGCACCTTTCCCAAAACTTTTGCCATCTGCAAAGACAGCCACATGCTGCTGGACTACTTTTGGGAAATGATACTGCCTGGCATTCTGTCTGCCTGCCTCTCTGGGTCTCCTTGTTGCTTGTCTCTTTGATAGCCTCTGTTTCTACTGTTTCTTCCAAACATGTGCAGTACTCAGAGTAAAAATTATCATACGAGATAAAAGTGAAGATGAAGTCATTCTGTCTGAATTCTCTTCACATGTCACATTAGCACATGCCAGCAGCAGCAAACAGAGAATTGTGAATCGTATTTTCTCATTTTGAATTAAATATTCAAGTTCCCCAGAAAGCTCAGATACTTGGTTGACACCCATCTCTACCAGCTATGAGAAAGGACAGATAGAAATTCCCATGTCTGAGCCCACATGGTCTAGTATGACCCCCCAGACACTTATACAGGTGGCCTGGAAATTTAAAGAACTGATCCCCTGACCAAGGACGAAGTACTTACTGGGTGTAACAGTGACTCTAGTTCCTGTCCCGAAGGTTAATTTGTCGCTTCCGTAGTTAGACACACAGTGTTCTAAGTCATTACAAAAATCATTGCTCCAAACTCTTTCAACAGTACTGCAGCCCCCCACCCATTTCTCATGCACCCCCCCTCTTCACAATGCTTCTATAACCTCAAAGCCACCAGTGACTTTTTCATGCTATTTCCTGCCTGAACAACGGAGAGAAACTGAGATAAAAGACTGTAATTAGGAGAGGCTTGACATGTGAGGTCTATTTGGATTTTTCGGCCAAATTTTCCTCTGGAGAGAACAGAAATCCTCTTTCTCTCTCCATGCGCTGTCAATGATCCCCAGGTCCAAACACAATGACGAGTCTGGACACCCCAGCCATCCTGCTCATCCTTTTGCATGGCCTCATATTTCAGTTTTCTTCCCAATTATCTCATTTCCCTTTTCTAGCCTTCTGGCCCATTGTCTCTCAGTTGATACTTGCCCCCACATTTGCTGCTCCCGCGGCCTGTGCCACAAAGGGCCAAGTGTCTCTGGTCAGTGCAGGAGTGAGAGGTGAGCTAGGGGACAGCCTGCCTCCTTCCCCCAGGGATTTTTGGGCAGGACAGTAAGGACCTGCCAAGGCATTCTTGGGGTGGAGGGGAGGGGTTCTTTGCTACGTTCCAGCGAAAGTTATCCCCAGAAGCAGAGAAATAGAGTAGCAGACTTTTGATGATTCTTTCTGGAGTTTAAAGGCCTTGCTCAACACAACAGTGATGGAAAATTTTCTTTAACTTACTTGGGATGACAGTCAAACTTGTTCCTCGCCCAAAATAGAAGTTCTGGTTACCGGTGTTCCACTGTGATAGGAAGCCCAACAAAAACCGGGCGAGAGCCAGTGCTTACACTTGGGACCCCACCAGGCTGGCCAGAGAGTAGGGAGGCAGACCATCTCTCTGGGCAGGCGCGGGAGCCAAGCGATAGTGGAAAAGGAGCTGCAGGGCTTAGAGCAGCTGTGACCAGGCACAGCTGGAGGGACTGAGCCCTCCTGAGAGGGGATTAAAGGGAAAGCTAATGTGTATCTTGGGCTGCTCGCTGCCTAATTAAAGGCGTAGGCCCATTTGTTTTATGCCCGGGCATTTAAAACATTCTTTTTCTTTAAGATGTAATTTCTCTCCTGATGATCATATGATTTTGAAGTGCATTTTAATTAGGTTTCTTTGTTGTATCTTTTGAGTCTGGGAAGGATTTCATTTCTTTGCGAGTCTTCTGGAACAATCCATTGTCTCCAGATTAACTCAGCGTGAGGCTCTGATCACCTTGCTCCTTTCCAACCTGCTCATTCCCTGAATGCCCCGTATGCCCTGTCCATTGTTCCTCTTCACCCCCACCCTACCTTGTCCCCCATATGCAGTGACACTATGTGGGGAGGACACAGCTTGCTGACTTATTTTTCAGGTTGCCATTTTCAAGTCCTGAGCTCTGTATGCTAACTTTTAAGGTCTAAAACTACTCTTTGACCTTTCTTTTTTTCTCACTTGAGTTAATATTCCTTGATTTTCTCAGCTTGGTGTCCTCATCCACCATGCCACTTGCACACTTCTTTGAGGCCCATGCATGTAATTATTAGCCCCACCATATTCCACAGGCAAAGTCATGGGGGGACTTACTTGGAATGACTGATACACTTGTCCCCTGGCCAAATGTCACCTTGTTGGAGGAGGTTGTCACACAGCCGCCCAACCCTTTGCAAAAACTGACAGGTGACTCTTACAGATCTTAGACCTCCATCTCTCTATGCCACTTCAAAAGGCATCTCAGGCACCTATGGTGTTTGTGAGTGTGGTGCCACAGTAAGGCCATACTCTGTAGGGCAAATAGGAAATTTGCTACAAATGCGTGCTTCTCCACCTTGGATTCCAATTTTGGACATGCTGCAGGTTTGGAAAAGCATCAGTGAGCTCTTGTCTCCGCCTCCCTTCTTTATTGTCCCCCCCCCAAACATCCCAATCTGCATCTCATTTCCATCTCCAAGCTCTGCCTGGTGACACCAGGTCCTCAGGCACCATTGAGCGGCTGTCTCTGAGACAGCATATGTTCCCAGCGTGCTGTGATTAAAAGACTGGAAATGCCAGGCTCTCAGAGGCTGAGACCTGGGCCCCTGGCTCCTTCTCTCTGGTCAATATGTTGTTCTCATTTGTCTGGGTAATGAAGAGTTGACCTTTCTAACTGGAGGCGTTTTGCTGAAATGACAATGACCGGAGGACTGATAACCAAAGCAGAGCTCTGAAGGCAATTTTGGCCTTTCAGACCCTACTGGCATCATTCAGTCAGGAGGATCCCAGTCTCAAATGTCAACCTTTTGGCTTTGGCTCCCATAAGCCTGAGCTTGGAGAAACTCAACCAAAAACTGGGCAATTGGTCCAACTGCCCCCTGCTCATTAGAACCAGACTTCCCTTAGAGGCATCTGGCACATTCAAGATGATCACGATGACCCGACATTCTGCCTTAGAGCAGCACCGGCACATTCTAGCTCCGTTCCCACCTGACATGAACTGATGCTGCCACTTAGTGGAGCAGATAACATCGGGTATGTCAGAAGACCTCCTCAGCACACACAGAGCAGGGACTCCGCCTGATAGACTGTGCCTGCACAGAAATACATGGCCTCCACTCTCATCCCTTTGGCGTGGGGGATTCCGCCCTGGAGGGAGAGCCTGAGAAAACAGAGTGCCCCGAAATAGCTATCCTAGTGACATCGGCTCTTGTACCCATACCTCCCCATCCTAGTCTTAACAAACCACTGTGAAAAATCTATTTCCACCTGGTTGTTTGTTTCCCATTTCTGAGCACCCACAGGGCTCCACAATCTCCTCGATCCATTTCTATTTGACTCCATTAGAATTCCTGCAAGAAAGTCAAAAAGCCTAAAGTGCAAAAAATGCACGGGGGACACTGAGTGTGGGTCTTTCCAGCTTGGTTGGCTTCACAGTCAGTCGCATCCCCCTTCCTAAGTATCGGCTTCTCTGAGCTGTCACGTTTCCCCCCTGCAGCAGGGAGTTTTACAACAACTGACAGAAGGAACTTTATGAATCTTAAAAAAAACAAAAAACAAACAAACAAAAAAACCCCACACAACGAGGCAGAGTTTTTTCTCTCTTCCCAGCGGGGTGCAGCAACAAACACACGGAAGCCAAATCTTTTCTATCTGCTCTAATTATCAGCAAGGATACAAGTCACCATGAGGAAAAGGTGTTAAGCCTTGCATCTGAAAGTCTTTGGAATTAATTGTAATCCTTTGCCTGGTGGTTTCAGCAGTAGGAATGGACACAGTGGCTGCATAATTCTTTCCATTTTTTTTTCTTTCTCTCTTTCTTTTTGTAGTTTTGCATCTATAGAAGCAGTGGGAGACATTCAGAGAACATAGAGGGATTTGAAATAAGACCTCAGATTCCCATTCGGTTTTCATTTTTTTCCCCTCTCTGCTTTCATTTAAAACCCATTCTGAACTGAATGCCACATACCTATTCAAACTCTGCTCTCAATTATCCCTCTCCACTGCAGAAGATACCAGTGGGAATGGCTTCCGCTGCACTAAGAAGAATTTAAGATTGGTACAAGGAAGAAGTTCCTGATAGGAAACGGCACTAAATGTTAGGAAGGGTTACTTGGTGGGGGCTTGGGGGTTAACTGGAAAGGGTGACCCTCCCCACCCCCAAAGTTGGGCATCATCTCCAAAGAAGACTCTGAAAGAATCAAAGATTCTATCTTTTTGGGGTCAAGGTCAACTTCACTCAACAGCAGGGAACAGACAGACCTGGTGGCTTAGGATCTAAAAGAGAACCTGTTAATATTGAGATTAAAGAAAGGCCAAGACCTTGGAGGTCACTAGGGGACTTCAGGCAAGATCTGGTTCCCAGGCAACATACATTTCTGTTGAGCCTGATTAACTGGAATGAAATTCCAGAATTTCCAGTATGCTGTTGTGTTCTGTTACACTTACTTGGATGGACAGTCAAGATGGTCCCTTGTCCAAATGTCAGCTTTCCGAAGCCAGAGCTACCAGTATTAGCACTGCAGTGGAAGCCTTTACAAAAACCCCGGGGGACCTCTGAGGCTCACAGACATCTTCCTCTTTAACTCTGGGGAGAAGAGACTCACCTACAGGGGCCTGGATCCCACCGAGGGCCAGGGGAACATTTCCACGTCTGGTTCTGGGACACTGACCTGCTGCATCCCCCGAGGGCCCGACTCCCATCTCCTTTTCCTCTGGTTTCCATCCTGAGGCTTACTGATTTCTCATGTTCAGCATCTCTCTTTCTAAAGGTCTCATTTCCATTTTACGGCATCATTTTCAGGACAATTTCTCTGATCAGTTTTCAAGACATGTCCTCCCCTCCCTTCGAGGTGTCACATATTTCTGATGACAATGAATTGATTATAAGGAGACAGGAGGACAGCTTTCAGCGTTTTGGAGGCTGACTGGAATTAGATGAGGTTTAGTCTCCGGCTTCATGAAACTCTATCTCCCAAGCTTCCCTTCATGCCCCAGCCTCAGAAATGAAAATGATGGGCACAGCTGAGCCTTTCTTCACACGTGTGGCTTTTCTGCCAGTCTTGAACCTGATGAAATGCTAGTGGTATCTTACAGAAAGTTTACATTGAGCTTTGTTATTGTGGCTGACTATCCTGGGGGCTGTTCTGGGGTTAGCAAAGATGATCTTTGTCCTGGGAAGGTCCTCAATCCCAGTCAAATGGGGACAGCTGGTCACCCTACCATCTAACCCAAGGTGTCCTGACCTCACACAGCAGCCCAGTGAGTCCCAGTGAGAGAGTTAGTGAGGGCTCTGTCGAGCCAGGATCTTGAATATTTACCTGGAGTTGCTATAAATTTCCTCCTTTGACCAAATACAGCTTCCCCAGGGCTGTGTCTGGTGGATGCCACAGAAAGTATAAGTAAGGAACCGAGTTGGGACATTCTTTGGCACAGTGGTGACCAAACCCTATCCCAAAAGAAGATGGACAACAAATATTTTAGTTCCAAAACTGGATTCATCTTTTAAGCTCTTCGACCATTTTGACTGAATTTGTGTGTCTGTCTAGTCAGTCATCTCTTCCAGCAACTAATTAGCAAAGGGCCAAAGCTTTAGTTTGCTAGCAACTTGGAAGGGGGAAGAGAAAATGCTACAATTTAACTAAGAAATATCCACTTGCTTTACAGACAGAGGAGGCAGGAATTCCAATGACCCCTCCTGTCTCTCCCCCACTTCACAGCCTCACACTTTCCAGACCGCCCCCCCCCCCAACTTTACTTCAGCCGCCATAACAGCAAGACATAACCAAAACAGATGCCTGTCCTCAGCGGAGTCCTCAGACGGTGCCTAAGTGTTGCTGCGGCAGCAAGCTCTGGGCTCTGCTGATTGAAGGAAGACAGAACGTAATCACACTCTGCATCCAGCTTTGCTACCTTGTAGCCCCAGCATGTAAAAAGCCAGACACTGAAGGTAAAACTTCCTGTCTGGTCTCCAGGTTGGGCTGCCCACCCTCTGAAAAGGGATGTCCTCGAGCCTCCAAGGTTGTTCATATGAATCCCCATGAAACCTTAATTAGGTAGGACCTCAGAGACAACGGAAGGCGTGGGATTTAACAGTATCATGTATTATTCATTGTTTCTGTTGTTGCAGACATGTGCCGGATTTGTCCCTGCTGAGCAAGGCACTTGTGCGCCTGACAACTTCATGGCTAACCACACTGCATGTTCGTTAGGCAGGGCCTATCCCAGAACATTCCAAGCTGTCTGCTACCAGGGCTCCAGTAACTCCTTCCGTGCTGTATACATGGCATCACTTCATTATTTACATGCCCCTGGACCAGTCTCTTCAAGAGAGTTGACTAGGTTGGATTTTGCAACATGCCTTTTCCAGTGCTGTGTCCTCTCCTAATCCAAGAAAGCAGATCTGAATAAATGAAACTCAGCAATCAGGACATTTAGCTGGTTTTCCCCATTTCCATTTTGCCCCATTTTTATAAGTCAGCCTTCCCAACAGTAAGGGCATAAGGACCTCTCCTCTCAGAAGCCTACCAGTAATAGACTTTCAAGAAGTGCCAGTAGCAACCACAGTTCCTTACTTTTATCTATAGGATTTCAAATTTTTCCAAGTACTCACACACACAGTACTACCTTATGGAAAGGTGGGTGTGTATCTGAAGGAGCTACTGCTCTATTCTCATGACTCAGAGGACAATGAGTTTTTTCCCCTCTCCTCAGCTGCACTAAGTAAAGTGGCAGCTTAATCTATGATTTTCGTAATGGAGGGAAAAGTGGGGTTAAATGCTCTGAGTTAACCAGACAATTCCACCCACTAAGACCTCACTTACTGGACTGGGGATTGAGAACAGCTCCTTTAAGAGAGGTAAAAGAAGAGAATGAATCTGTCTGTAGAATTTCCTGCGTTTGTTAATAAAATTGCAGGGTCCCATTATTTCAGGAGACACATTTAAGAATTTTAGTATCTACACCAGGAAGATTTATAATTGGTCTACTGAATTTGCATAGTCTCAATATGCCAATTTCCTCTCTGTTTTTTTGGCAAACGTTTCCTGGCTTTAGCTGAATCCCTCAGGATCCTGTATTCAATTTTTCTCCCTGTACCAATAGTCTAGTTTAAGATGGATGATAGGAATGTTTTTGGCTGAAGGTAATTTAGTCTTCGTACGGTGGAGTTCTAATCTCTCTGATAGGGGCCCTATCTTCCCAACACAACATGAGATGTGGACGCTAATCTGGAATGTTTTGGTGGGCGAGGGGAGAGGGAGGAGACAAGTAATTTAAATCAGAACAAAGAAGCATTTTGAACTCCCCACCGCACCTCCTTGCTCTCCCAGTCCCTTCAAACTTACTTGGATTTACAGTTAAAAGTGTTCCTTTTCCAAATATGAATTTGTAGTTGCTACCGTCTCACAGTCAGGGGAGGCTTTACAAAAACAGGAACAGGAGCCACTCTTTGCAGAAGGGCCCTGGGGCTCAATATGGTCTTGATCCTTCACTGAACTTCAATCCTACACTGAACTACAGGTTATTTGACGGTAAGCCCAGAAGTTGGCTGCTGTAGGCAGAAGCTGGCCTTCCACTGGACAATGAGCCCCAATAAATCTATGCATTGCTTATTTTTAAATTTTTTATTGCTTTTCTTTTTCTGTCCAAGCCGCCGCCTTAGTTTGGGTAATCCGTTTCCTTTCTTTCTTCCTTCATTGACTACCTCCTGCCTGGCACTCACATAGTTTTTACTTTATTGCACTCTGGGACTGTTTCTCTGCTTTTTATTGCAATTGCTCACATCAACTCATTAGACTCTGGTTTACTAGAAACTAATTGCTAAGGGGAAGGAGAGTCAGGGAGTTTTTATGGGGACATGTTCAAAGGTAGACATTTGAAGGCTTTTTGGTCATTCTTCGTCTGATTCCCTATCATGGGCTCAGCTAAACAAGTGCATGGGGCTCCCCTGTCCAGGAGAGCCCCACGCAGCCCCATCTTTCATACTCACCGGGGTGGATGGTCAGCCTGGTTCCCTGCCCGAATACCACCTTCTGGCCGCCACCTCCCATGTCACACTGCAGCAAACAGCTTTACACAAAGTGCACACAGGGCCCATCTCTCCCCCTGGAGGAGGATGTCTGATCTGCTTTCCTGGCATTCCAGCTGTTTCAGACAGTGGCCCAAATCTCACAAACTAGACAAGTTCAAGGCAGTGTCTTTTTTGGGCTACCTATTTTCTCCTTGACAGAGTCTCCTTTTCAGGCTCCTTTGTAGACATGTACCAGATTTTTAATCTCTTTGCCAGTCAAATATTTAACATCTTTATTTGTACTTCATAGAATTTTAACTTTTTTTTTTAAACCTTTCCTTCTGCTTTTATAGAGCTCCTCATAAAAAACAGCTGGATTAACCGCATCTTTAAAGTCAGAATACACTAGATCTCCTGAGTGAAGTTAAGCTGGCTTCCTCCTATAGTTTCTGGTTTATATCCTAGAGTCTGCTTGCCTGGGACCTAATCCATCGGGTTGAGACAAGAGAGGTTAGGAGGCAAGGCAGGAAATCCAGAGGAAATCCTGCCCGGAGAGTCTCGTTTGTCCCCGCACACTTATTTGGACTTATTTCTGTGCTCATTCCCTTCCTCCTGACCAGGACATTGCCAGTACTTGTCACGAATAGGGTGCCCTCCTCACGACTGGTTTTAGCAGAAACCCACCATGTGCCCTTTAATCCGACAATAGATAGGGTTTCTTTCCTCTGCTCAGGGAAATTTGATTGAAAAACAATTTCCAATTTTGCAAAGTGAAGAGGATTAGGAGACTTTCTGTTTGCCTCTGTTCTCCTCCTCCTCCTCCTCACTCCTCTTCAGCGGTTTTAAATAAACTTTTTATAGAAACATACCCTTTGGGGTTAGAGAAATGTGACAAGTTTCTAATCTCTTCATCTTTTTTTCTTGCTGTCTATTTACTGCAGTCATATATTTACAATCTAAATTTACATTTCATTTCCATTTGCAGGAGCTTCTAATGCACTTTTCTATTACTTCCAGAACACTGTGTGTAATGATAAACTCTATTGAAATAAACCAATTCCCAAGGAGTTTTTAGGGCTGGAGGTTGACATTTCTCTCTCCCCATGACAGTTATTATGACTTTTCCAGGCAAGCCTAAGAAAGGGGCAGCGTCCAGCCAACTGAGCAGCTAGGCTTGCGGGGTTCTTGTTCTTATGACTAACACATCTCCTGAACATTGCTCCTCCGGATTAATTTGGATTTTCTTTTTAATCTAGTTCCAAAATGTCAGTTTCCAATCTTTTTAGCTCTGAGAATCTCTCCGACAGGCAAAGCTTAAGGTAAATCTCATGGATGTTTTTGGAATCTCAACCAATATTTCATCTCTGTGCACATCACAAATAAAGGAACCAAGAGAAGGATGAATATCACACCTACAGGAGAAAATTTATAACAGTTCTCTGGGAGAGATGAGAATTATAAATAAAAATGGAATTGTATGTACTTTTTTCTGATTATCATTTCTAATATCCCAGGGATTTCTAAATATACAAACGAGTCTGGAAATACAGCTGCTGAAGCGCCTGGTCTTTGGACTTTAGTCAGCAACTGGACACATGAGTCAGCCTGGAAATTCTTTTTTGATTTTTGTTAAAAATCTTATTTGTTTGATGCATAAAGGACTTCAGGAAAGTCACCTGGAGCTGACATAATGCTCACTAGGACCTCCTGATTCTAGTTTTTCTAAGGTGGGTGATAATTTGGCCATGAAAGTAGAGACTTTGTTTTACATTACTCATTGGGGAGATGGTATCTCTTCGGAATTGTAAGCAAAGGTTAAACTTCGAACGGTTGTCTGGAATGAGCTTCTCTTGTAAACAGAGACTCTCTCATGAAGCAAAATTTCAGCTACATTCAAGTCAATTGAAATTAGGTTTGTTTTGAGAATAGTGGGCAGCACTCAAAATACCCCTGTGGGTACTGCAGAGTGGAGAAGAGTCATTATTACATTTGGATTAGGGACACTCTTCTCTCAGACATCCAAGCATAGTGGCCACTTTTTCCCTGAGGGGCCACAGAGATGAGTGAGTATCAAAAGGGACTTCTCTGATGCTGAGCTCAACCAAGGCAAGGATAGAAATGTCCCCATCAGAAACATATTGCTTGACAGTGCCCTGAGACATGTTTTCAGAAGTTCATGATCTTTCTGACTAATTTTAATGTTTGCTTTCAGTCTTATCCTTTCCCTAAATATCAGCTTGTCATCAATGTCAACACCAGATAATCTTAAATGGCTTTCCCCAAATATCTTGCCTCCAAAATTTTGAGCGTTATAGGGACTATATGATTCTTTCCCTAGTTGCATAGACAAAGAGGCCTTGGGAAGACTAGGCAGGTAACATGAGAGGGGACATTCCTTTGGTTATATTAGTGGGGGTTTAGATCAGTAGGGCTACATCTCACTGTCTCCATTGGATCAAGTTGTGTTGGACACCCCCTGCCATTGCTAGGTATTTTAGTCTAATCTGTGTCTTTCTGTACCCCCTCCTTCTTTCTAGATGCTTTCTGCCTCTACACACTAAAACTATAAGTCTCATTCCATCTGTCAGACACACATGTCCAACAGTAACAAAAACAAGTTTCAACATTTCCAAGTGTTTAAAGGTATTGAAAAAATGGTACTGAAGTGGTTCCATCAGTGCTTGTCCTCATTATCTTTTTCACCGGAAAGACACATGTCCCCAGTGCCTCCAGAGATGCTAAGAACTGGGTAATTCAGTGATCGTTCACTGAAGTTTTAAGAATAGTGGGTTATGTTTAGATACAAGTCATCTTTAAAACATACCTGGTCTAACATTCAAAGTTGTTCCTTTTCCAAATATCAGCTTCGCATTGCTTCCCATATTACACAATGATGCATGACTCTACAAAAACTCAGTTGCCCATATATCCCTAGATATCTGCCTAAATGTTTGCTTGTTGTCCAAGAATCCCCCAATAAATCCAGCTCTTTAGAATGAGGGTCTTGTGGTAGAGTCCCATGACCCCTAGACTTTTCCTTGTGCTGCCGCCATTTTACTGGCAGTGTGTGGACATCCCCTTCCAGCATGCCTGCTTTGGTAAAGCAGGAGTAGGGATTGCCTCCCCCATTTTACAGAGGAAGAAAATAGAGGTGCGGAGATCTTACTGATTTTCTCTCAGTTCCTGGAAAATTCCACCAGTTCTAATAAGAAGTTAAGCTATCCAACAGTCTGACTCCTTACTTAGTTCAGGGATCCGCTAGCGCTATTATTCTCATCTATTAGATACAATAGCACGGGATGGCAAGCAAGAGAGTCCTACACGAGGTAGGTACACATCAATTGTTGTTTGACTTGGAATCCATCAACGGACTGCTGTGGTTTGGACTTAGGTTAAAAAACAGAATGGAAAATGGCCGGAATAGGAGTTCCAGAAAGAAATTTGGAAGCATTAGTAATTAAACTTACATGTCTTTACTGTCAGTTTTGTTTCTTTTCCGAAGAGGAGTTTTTCTGATCCGCCCCGAGGAGCACCCCCACAGACTGCTTTACAAATACTACCAGGGCCTTTCACTAGGCGCTGGGACCATGGCTCCTCCTGCTCTCCCAGGGGAAGCACAAGGCAGAGACACAATGTGGTGCAAAGATACAATTGTATGGTTATTCCTGAAAAGGGAGAGGAACTATGGAAAAATTTAATCACTCTTTACCTAACAACCAGTTAGACTGTTCGTCATTAATTAATTATTGAATCTAGCTGGTGGACAGTTGCAGTTAATTTGAAATAGCTCTGGGTTGGGGGGGGTCAGGGCAAGTTCTTTAACTTGCTGTGCCTCAGCTTCCCTATCTGCAAAGTGGGGACAATAGTGACCACTGGATGATGTTGTTGTACAGATTAGGATATGTAAGTGGGGCTGTTGATCAATCCCTGGCTTTACTTGCTGAGAGCACACTTCCCCAGGGATTATTTTGGTAACTTAAGAGACCAGAGATCTGTGACCTTTCCTCCAGACATAGTCCCCCTACCACTACTCCCCAACTCGTAAATATTAGCTCTGGAATCTGAGTGTCAAGAATGAAATTTCAGGCCCTCTTTCTCACAGAATCAAGTTAAGCGAGTCATTAAAACTTTATGTGTTTCTAGAAAAATGTAAGTTATAAAAATATAGGGGCACCTGAGTGGCTCAGTCTTGATTTTGGCTCAGGTCATGATCAGTGGTTGTGGGATTGAGCCTTGCTGACGGTACAGAACCTGCTTGGGATTCTCTCTCTCCCTCTGTCTCTGCCCCTCCATCTCTTTCTCTCTCTCTCAAAATAATTAAGTAAACTTCAAAAAGATATAAAAATATAAAAAGTTCTTTTCTAGAAAGTGAGGGTAATATTAGCACCTAACCCACAGAGCTAGTATAAGGATTGAATGTGCTAATGGGTGGAAAGCCTGCCACACATCACCTACCACATAATAAGCAACTAATAAACCATCATTATTTTTCTCCCAAGAAGCCAAACACATGTCAACATCCTCCTTTCACAGTGACCTAAAAATGACCTGTCGTCTTCTAAGTGACAGACCAGCAAGGCTTGGAGGGCAACAAAGGAGCCGCCAAGCAGTTTGACAAAAGGGTTAAGTGATTTTGTGAGAATTTAGTAAAAGCTGTATCCAGCCCCATGGATACAGCCTTCATGGTTGTACCATTCCAGGGGACGTGGAGAGGACAGCCTCTAGGCAGGCAGGACTTGAATATGAGGAGAAAAGGGCCAATAAGCCACATCTGCATTAGTTGGAGTCAAAAAGATCTCAAAGCACATTCCATCAAGAAGAAGATTCAGTGCTTTCCACTCACCAAGATTCACTCTGAGCTGGGTTCCCTTCCCAAATGTCATCTTAGAACCACTGGATTGCTGAACACTGTGCAGAAGGACTTTACAAAAACCTGTGGCATCAACTTAATGACCCCAGATTTGCTGAGTTTCCCCAGGACTAACTTCTAATTAACTTTTTCAACTTCTATGCCTCTAAGACAGGGTTGGGTGATGGTGTCTTCCTTTCTGGTAGCCCAGGGCTGAGGGGCTAGGGGTATATCCAGAGATACGATTGCCACTTTAAGACACCAGAAGGCTTCGAAAGCTAATTCTCTATACATATTCTGTGGCCCAAAGCAATTGCATTGCTGGGTGCAATCTATCGTAGAATATAAACTCCCACTGGGAAAGAAATTAGCTCTGCAGTATTTTTAGGTAGTGTTTGATGGTCATAGTCATTGTCTGAAGACAAAAGCAGCATTTTCATTTTGACTTTTTCTATCCCTGCCCTAGTCTGCAGTTGGCTGAGCCTTTCTCTAAATATCAAGTTCAATTATTGTTCCTACTTCACCTCCAACACATGCAATGATTTGATTTCCCTTTGGAAACTTGTTCTGTTTTATGTTCATTAAGTCTGGATAAAAAATGTTTGGGGTGCAAATGGAGCTACTATGGCCAAAGATAATGATGTTTTTTCTCCCCTGGGTCTGGCCTGGTCAGAGCTATGAGCTGTCTTGGCTTTGCCCTGGACCAGGCACAGCTGTGTGGACCTGCGCAAGTTTACAACCTCTCTGAGTTCCACCGTCCTTGTGTGCAACATTAAAGAAGTGAGTTAGCTGGTCTTGAAGGACTTTCTGAGCTAATAGCTTTTGATTTCATTCTCTGGATTTATCTAAAAATGCTGTGCAATCCCCCCATCCCCACCCCAAGGGTGTCTAGTCCTCCTCCCCATTTGCTAAACAAAATAAATAAGCATGGTAGGTATCTGCTTATTACATAGGGAAATAGAGTTTTCTGAGCCTACCATCTGCCTTAACATTTAATCTTTTCAGAAGTTTAAAGTCAGAAGTTTGGAACTGAATCCTCAGTGGAGAAGTGTTCTTTCTTTGTAGCTTCCAGATAATTCAGA
The DNA here is from genome assembly GCF_006229205.1 of Suricata suricatta. Lineage (NCBI taxonomy): Eukaryota > Metazoa > Chordata > Mammalia > Carnivora > Herpestidae > Suricata > Suricata suricatta. The sequence continues at coordinate 70,607,368 of NC_043708.1, forward strand.
AACCAAACCAAATAAACCGACGTCTTTATTTTAAAGCTAGTACTTACTCAATTTCATGATCACTTGAGTCCCGGTTCCAAATGTAAATTTCCTATAGCCTTCCTTCCCACAGGAGCTGATGCCTTTACATAAACTACAGGCTCCTGCTTACCCACAGGAAAGGTGGTTTGATCTTTACAGCCTTTTCTTACAGGATGAGGGAATTCATCATCTGGCCGAGAGTTTCAGCTCCCTGATCACCCAGGGTTAGGTACTGAGAGGATTTGATGCTAATACTGGGTCTGAAATGGAGGTATTTACCCCAGCTGACAATGAACGGAACCCCTTCCCAAAGTGGGGATTCTTAGTGTCTTCACACAGTACCTGGGCCCTTTACCAGAAGCCTCCCCTAGTGCTGGGATGCTACTTAACTTTTCTCAGACCTGTCTCCAGTGTAATTATAGGGGCATGATAAAGGGCCAGCATCACCAGCGAGGTCACTTAGGGTTGCCCTGTGCTACTAATGCAGCCCAGGATTCAGGCTGTGAAGACAGCAGGACTGAGCATCTTAGGAAGGTCCAAAGCTCTTCCCTGGTTTCACAGGCAGCTGGGCCCCCCGCCGCCATCCTGAACACCCAGGAGGCTGTTGCTTGTTGCTGCCCTGTTGTCCAGATCTACAAGAAACATAACTGCCTGGTGGTTCCCCGCTGGTTCTGGCCTACAGCAGGGAAGGAGAGCCCTGTGGGCATCAAAAATACAAGGGATGCCAGGCCCCTTTTTTCATTGTTAGGAAGACAAAAAAGTACCACTTCTCCTATGTTGATTGCTGGGAGCCTGATTTCAGAAATGTATAATTCTTGAAAAGCTTTTCTCTCATAGACTTTATAGATCAGCTCAAGATAACTTAAAATGGGAAAGTAAACCCGCCTTACAAAATAATGAAATACATGCTAAAGCCGATCATTAAATAACATTTTTGATTGCCTCGTGTTGTAGATTTTCCACGCTGTTGTGCACGTTTTTTTTTTTCTTCTGAAGCTCAGCTAGTTACTCAGACATTTAACCATGTCTGGATCTCAAAGGGAAATCTGTTGTTGATGTTCACCCACTCTCTGACCCATTGATAAAACCCCTTTCTCCATTTGGGCATTGATCACATCTTCTCAGAAACTGGCTCAGATGATCCCAGGAAAAAACTGTAGGTATTTAATAAATGTTTGTTAAATTGAATTATATTCAACATTCATCTTTTGTTCCTATCCCTCGAGGAACACTTGACTATCTCTCTGACAATTTCCAGATGAAAAAGAAACTTAATTCTGCCAGATATTACTTGCTGAGTTTCACGATTCTTTTAGTTTTGGGTCTAAATGTCAGTTTCCTATTAACCCTGTTCCCACAGGAGTGAGCACCTTTACAAAAACCAGAAGCGTCAGCACAGTTGAAAGGCATTCGGCGTCAACTTTGTTCTGTTTCCTCACTAGACTGAGCCATTCGTCTGTTCCCCACAGGTGCCCCATCTTCCCTGGGGAAGGTCTGCCCTCCTTCCCTCTTTCAGAGCAGAAACAGGAGTGGGCAGAGTAGATTTCAGGGATGAAGATGATAAAGAAGATATCAAAATGCTACCACACAATGCAGAGCTGCTTCATTTTCTCCTTCCTTCCCCCCCTCCCCCAAATTGATGTTTCTTCCAAAGGCTGTTTTCAGCACTTTCTTTCTCCCAGATGCAATAATAACTGGATTCCAAGTTGGCAACTGGGCCTGAACCTCCAGGCTCTGATGAGTCACACATATTGAATTCAGAAATTATGCTACCCCCCAGTGAAGAGGCATGCTTTGCTTTTTTCCCTTGCTGGGCAGCGAGGAGCTCAAGCACCATGTACAAGGGAATAATAACTCTCCTAGGTCAGCTTTGTAGCTTCATACATTAACATCCTAGAATATGAGACCTGGATGGGAACTTAGCGACCGCCTGGGTCAATTGTCCTCATTTTAAAGATGAGGAAGCTGAAGCCCAGAGAGGTAAATTTGCTCAAGGTCATATAGGCAGGTAGAGGCAGATATAAGCTAGAATTCAGGACTCCTGAGTCCCAGTCCTGCCTCTGCTGGTCCTTCCTGTGACTCAGGAGAATAAGGAATCTCCTGAGATTTCCTAGGTGACCTCTGTCCCTCCTGGTTCTGTGGCCAGCCCAGGTATGGTTATCCTTGTTAAATGTTGGGTAAGCCATACAAGGAAGGTGTTTGATTTGGGCCCATAGTTTATGATTTTAAGAGAGATAGAGAGCATCTTGATTCATTATTATTATTTTTTATTTTTTAGGCTGCAGGCAACAGCATTTGATAGTGGGAGAAATGGTCCATGAGATCCCAGGGAAGCCAAATGAAAGGCAGAGATTTAAAAATTTGCCCTTTACCAAAAGGCTAATCCAACAGAAAGTTGGCTCTGATTATTCTTTCTCTGCAGGACTCATTACAGGAATGACATCTAGAGCAGGGCGGCAAACACAGAACCGTGTGGTGTTACCCGCTGCTCCTGTTCCCACGGCAGATATTACTAATAGACACATCACTCTTTTGCTCTGAGTCTGCATGCAGCTTCACAGTCCTGCTTACCACTGTGCTCCAGAGAGCCACCACCAGTGGCCAGTGAGGTAGAATTTGTTTTCCCTCCTCACCCCAGGGAATAATTGGAGAGAAGACCCTATAGAAGGATTGAGAAATCTGGTTGTCAAGAATCAGGTCCCACACAGCCCTGTCACAAAAGGTATCACTGACCTGCTTGGACCAAGACTGTTCTTTCCACAGGCTGCTCCAGACGTGGCGATAGCAACACCAGAGTCTCTTCTTCTGCATGGCTGGCTTCAGGGAGCAAATGATGGTGGGGTTCTTGATACCTGTTCTTGTCCAAAGGGCCTTCAGCAAGATCCTTCCCCCAAAAGAAGTCCTCAGCAAAGATGGGGGGCCCCTTGCCTGGGGGTGAAAGACATCTGTAGGACTTCAGGCCCTGCTTGGCATGCTTCCTACTATCCATCAGACCTGGGGGTCTTGGAATGGAATGTAGCACAGAATGAGGGTTATGGAAAAACCCTTTTTCTAGACCATTCAGCTCACATTACCACACATTCAGAGGCTTCTAAGCTTTCCCTTTTTATCATGTCTCTATTATTTCACAAAAAGAGATACATTTGTCCATGTCCTCCCAAGGAAATTTCCCCATGTTCTCCACTGTTGCATTAGGCTTTCTGTTGACAGGAAAATGTCTATCTACCCTTTCAGGGTGCTCACTTATATCCTTAAAGACAGTCCTCTTTGAGTGACTGCGGAGAATAGGCCAACGGAGAAGCAGCTGCAGGTGTCAGGTTGAAAGGGGAATGGGAACAGAAGCAGCAGCTTTGACTTAAGTTGTGAACAAAAAATATTTTCCTCCCCGACCCATTTTCTGTCAACATCCTAGATGACCTGTTTATGGAGGTGGGCGAATTAGAGCAGCAGAGGGCGCTGCAAGGTCAAAAACAAAGCTGCCCACCTCAGAGGAAATTGGGAGCAAAGTCTTTTCTGAGTGATAGCAGCGACCAAAAGCCAAGCTGTGGGAAGCGAATGGCCTTGTTTACCAAATCCTGCCAGGGAACCCAGCAGGACTGAGGGCCCCTCTTGAGTGGTGGTTTCAAGCTAATGAAAGGCAGCCCAGGGTTCTCAGTGCCTTGGGGAGTTGCTCAGGCTGCAGGTATCAATAAGGGTTAAGGGGGATGCACTAGAGAAATTCAAGGGCAATAAGTCTGTAATAGGTCATTAGATCTTGAGAGTCTCTTGTATCCTGAAACTTTGGGGGTCACTTGATTGTACCCGATTGCACACTGTGGTCTCTCATGAATAATTCTGTTGCAGCTTTTGGAAAACATATCGGCAGGGTTAGGAGACTCATCTGTTGTGGTCCCACTGCTCTTAGGGATTTGGGAAGAGCACTGCTGGCTCAAGTTTCAGGAGAGTGCAGTGCTCTATGACATGCTTTCAAAACTGACAGAAAATTAGAGATGTGGGTCCCTTTTTGATTTTTTTTTTTGGCCATTAATTGATACACATGTGTTTTGACAGATTTCACAACTATATATATATATATATATATATATATATATATATATATATATATTTGTGATTAAGTTTATTTATTTAGTTTGAGAGAATCAGAGACAGTGCGAGTAGGGGAAGGGCAGAGAGAGAGAGGAGACAGAATCCCAAGCAGGCTCTGTGCTACCAGTGCAGAGCCTGATGTGGGGATTGAACACATGAAACTGCAAGATCATGACCTGAGCCAAAACCAAGAGTTGGGCGCTTAACCGACTGAGCCACCCAGGTGCCCCACGACTTTATATTTTTAGATTTACTCCGCATCTTTTCTCTAAATACCTTTGATGGGAATAAAACTCTCAGGACTATATTCATCAGTCTATTTAGTAAAAATTCTAAGTGCAACAGGAAACACTAATATTCCCAGATCATTTGCTTGTGTCTTGCATATGTTATTTCATTTAATTTTCCAGCAGTGCTGTGAAAAAGCTATCTCTGTTTTACAGATGGAGAAATTGAGGCTTCGAGGGGTCAGGTTTTGCTTAAGGTCAAAGAGCAAATAAATTCTAGAGCTGATATGAACCCAGGCATCTGGCTTCAGAACCCCATTTTTCTTTTTTTCATTAAAAATGAAAAATTTGAGGGGCTCCTGGGTGGCTCAGTCGGCTAAGTATCTGACTCTGGCTCAGGTCATAATCTCACAGTTTGTGAGTTCAAGCCCTGTATTGGGCTCTCTGCTGTTAGCATGGAGCCTGTTTGGATTTTCTCTCTTTCACTCTCTCTGCCCCTCTCCTACTTTTCTTCTCTCTCTCTCTCTCAAGGGTAAATAAACATTACAATTTTTTCCAACTTTGTTGAGATTTAATTGACACAGCATTGTGTATGTTTAAGGTGGCCCACTTTGATTTGATGTACTTATATATTGCAAAATGGTTACCACCGTAGCATTATCTGGCACCTGTCTCACATGACATAGTTACCATTTCTTTGTGTGTGTCTGGTGAGAATATTTAAGACCTACTTCCTTAGCAACCTTCAAGTATATGACACAATATTAACAACTCTAATCACCACGCTGACCATTAGATTCCCAGGACTTGTCCATCTTCTAACTGGTCGTTTGCACCCTTTGGCCAACATCTTTCCACTTCTGCCACCCCAGCCCTGGTGACCACCATGATACTCTGTTCCTATGACAGAACCTCATTCTTTGTCATGACATTGCACTGCTGTTCTGAGAAGTGCCCTTCCTGAAGGGATGCCGTTTGAGGAATGTTGGAAGGACACCCAAGTAGGGAGAGTCATGACTGTGTCACTCCTAGGAGTTCTCAGTGTCTGAACATTCTGTGTGAAGAGGTCTATGTGAACCCCCCCTGTGAGGGTGTCTGAAGCTCTCTTCTCTGTTCTTGGGTGTGGTCACATGTAACTGAGGGTGGGCAGTCAGAAGAGAAGTAGCAGTTTAATTTCAAAATTACTCCCTAGGGATGCCTGGATGGCTCAGTTGGTTAAGCGTCTGACTCTTAATTTTGGCTCAGGTGTCGTGAAATTGAACCCTGTATCAGGCTCAGCATGGAGCATGGACTGTTTGGGACTCTTTCTCTCTCTCTCTTTCCCATTTTCGACTCATTCACTCTCTCTCTCAATAAATAAATAAAAAAAACTTTATAAAAATGGCTACTGCCTAAATTAGGAAGGGAACACTCAGCTCTCTTATAAATAGCAATGCTGCTGACACCCTTAGAGTGGGGACAGACCCCAGAAGCTAGGTGGGGACTGGCAGAGCTCCTGGATGTTGGAGACTGGGGAGCTCTGAGACAGTCTTGCCAGCAGAGGGCTGCATTCCCGCTGAGGACACCCCTCCTGCAGGCGGCAGTGCAGGGCCGGGCAGCCTGGTCACCGAACCATCCTCTTCCAGGGCCAGGGGGGCTGGGGACGCTCACAGGGGGACTTCTGACTGCCTGGTGTTCAGTTTTGGCATTCTTCATGCCTACGGTTGTCAAATAAAGCACCGGATTCCCAGTGAAATTTGAATTTCAGACGAACGTATACTTTTTTAGTGTAAATGCACTCCAAATATTACTAAAAGTTTTTTGTTGTTCTTTTGCCATATGAACTTAACTGGGTGTCCTGCATTTTTACTTACTAAATCCAGCAAACATGTCATGTCAATGTTAGCCATGTCAATGGTGAGTTTTTGAGTTGCATTTCTTTATTCCACAAATATTAGACTATCGATTCTGTGGCAGACACAGTCCTAGGCACTGGGGGTATATCCATAAGCAGATATCTCTGCCCTCATGGAACCGGCATTACGGGGTGTGTGTGTATTGGGGGTGGGTGGCTGAGTTGGGACAGGAGGCAGCTGCCAGACCATTTGCAGGATGTTACAGGCCCAGGAAAGGAGGTCCAGCTGCCATCATCTAATTTACATTCCGTAAAGATCTGGAGAAGGGATGGTCCAGGAACAGAAGCAGAAGCAGGAGGACCAGTTAGGGGGTTCCCGCAGCGGTGCTGACCAGAGATGGTGGTGTTTGCAGGAGCTGGACATTTATTTCATGGCAGAACGGAAAGGACTCGCTGATGAGTTAGATGCAGGGAAGGGGAAAAAAGAACTCCTACAAACACCTCCCGGGTTTGGGGGAGTCAGGTACTCAGTCTCGTCTTTCTCAGGGCACTACACCATGCTGTTGTCATGTTCCCGGCTTATACACACAATGGTATTTGTCTGACATGTGGCCGGGAGGGATGGTCCCAGGGTTTCCAGCCACTGTGGCTCCGGTGGCAACACGGAGCACTAGCCCAGCAAGCTTGTCACCCACCCAGAGCGGTACCCCCACCATGGAAAGCTCTGCTGTGGGGGAGAATTTTCCAGTTGGGGCTAAGCGTATGCTGCCAAGGCCCTGCTGAGAGACGGAGAGTCACGCTGGGTGATAGGCAGCAGGCACTCTCAAGGGCAAGGTATGCCCTCGAGCATCAGAAACAGAAGATTTCTAGAATTCAGGGCGAGGAGAGATTTTAGAACCCATCTTGTTCAACCCTCTTCCCTCCCTCTTTACACAGAGGAGTAAGAGATGAGTCGAAGGTACTCATTCCTTTATGCCATTTATTGAGTCCAAGTGCAGCTGACCATGGACTGGACACGGGTCTGTGTGGCCCGAGGATCCAGGGAATGGAGGGTAAGCCTCTTGTACAGGAACTGGGCTCAAAGTTTCTGTTTCTCTCTCTCTCTCTCTCTCTCTCTCTCTCTCTCTCTCTCTCTCTCTTTTTAAGTAATTAATTTTCATTGTGTTTTACAAAAGGATTAGTTCAAGATGGTTTGAGGACCAAAATGACAATAACAACAACAATTTCTTGGCTGGAAGCATTTGCCTGGGAGAGTGACAGCTCATTCAGTCACATGACCATCAGGGCTGCCTGCCTGCTCGAATCCCCTCCCACCTCCTCCTGTAGGAGGCCCTGAGATGGTCTCAGAGACCTCAGGAACCCCACTTTATTCTCCAGCCTCTGCCCTGATAGGAAGAGAAGATGACTCTCCTTGTGGGCATTAGCCTTTTGCTTTTCTGTGAGTACACTCATCTGCGTACATTCCCCTTGTCCTAGCAGCCTGCTTCCCTTTCTCTGACTTTAAACGCTTGGCCTTTTTCTCTCTGCACCTAGTTTTCCAGTCATTCTCCATCTTTGACTTTCATCTCTGTGTCCTTTTCCTACCTCTGCCCATTGAGTTCCCTCTGGATGGGCCTGTGCATGACCTGTTGCCTACGGAGTGTGGGACTTGACTATTTTCTATTTTTTCTCTCTCACAGACCAAGGCGTGCTGTGTAACCAAGTGACCCAGAGCCCCCTACACCAGACAGTGGAGAGTGGCAGTAAAGTGACACTTTCCTGCACTTATGACACTACACACTCAAACCCGGATTTATACTGGTACCGAATAAGGCCAGATCGTTCCTTTCAGTTTATTCTCTACAGGGATAACACTCAATCCAAAGATGCAGATTTTACTCGGGGTCGGTTTATAGTGCAGCACAGTCAGCAGCATAAAACCTTCCACTTGGTGATCTCCCCGGTGAAGCCTGAAGATAGTGCCACTTACTATTGTGCCATCAGTCCCCACAGTGTCGCAGGTGCCCAGGAGGCCTGAACATAAACCCCCAGCACAGGCTGGTATAGCTCCTTCTTAGGGCAGCTCATGTCCTCAGACATGGGATCCTTCTTCCCGGTTACTCTGTGCCCGGACGTATCTGCTGAACAATGCAAGGCCAGCTCATATCCGGGGGAGCACCTTGGCTTCAGCTGAAGCTGAGCACCTCCCCACCTTCTGACTCAGTGGGCCCCTGTGGTGCTAGAGTGGGAGAGGTATAGCTGGGGAATTCTCATCTTTGTGCCCCAGTGCACAGGTCTCTCATGCCTGATACAGGGGCCTGTCACATATGTGCTGTGAGTACTGGGAAGACATCAGAATGGCCAAGGTACCACTCAGGAGGGTCTTCAGTTTAGTCTCCATTGCTTACCCATTACTGTGAATTGGTCTGTTTCCCTTTTAAGATTCAAATTATATGCAAAGTTACTTAGTTCAAAATTTTTCCCCCAGTTCACCTTTTTCCTGCTTCTTGTACAGCCACCTTATTTTTCTTGAATGTTCTTTGACACTGCCATTTTACTTTAGAGAACATTTTTCTTTCACTGAAGAGCACTGAGGTACTCCCAAAATATTGTTTGTGATTCCTAGAACCCCAACTTCCAAGTCCCTGAGTTTGGGGCTCATTGGTGTCTCCAGGGAAGATAATCATCTCCAGAGGAAACCAACTGTGTGATGTCAAAATAGATACACCCTAAGCCCTGGGAACCGGTCCTTCTTTCCTTTATTTCCATTGAATTCTTTGCCTTAAAACAACTATTAGTTATGAGATTTGACCTGGAAGAGAGTAGAAGCCTAGGCTATGATTTTATAGGAAAAACACTGGAGGGCAGAGACGTGAGAGATATTCATTCCCAAGGTCAGAGAGCCGGTTAGTAACAGAGCTCATGTGGGCCGCAGCACTTCGAGGGCTCTTCCTGGCCGCTGCACACTAGTAGGCTCTATCAGTAGGCGCTCTGGCGGCTGTGTATCTGGGCTTCAAAATGGGTGGGTGAAGAGCAGTCACTATAGAGAGGAATGTAAAGAACATGGGTGAGGGAGCCAAAGGCTTTGGGCAAATGTCTCAGTCTCCTGCGTCTCTGTTCTGCCCAGGACTGTGTGTATGTGTGTGTGTGTGTGTGTGTGTGTGTGTGTGTGTAGCAGTCTTCTGGAGGACTCCCTCAGGGCTATTTTGGACTTAAATGAAGTGCTGTATTCAAAAGCTCCGGAAAACTATAAGCCACAGTATGATCCCCCCACTTCCCCAATATCCCGACCGCCCCAGACCTGAAGATGGCCACAATTCCCACCTGGCTTCTGCCATTAATTTTTTTCTGGAGGCTTTTTTTGATAGAAGAAATTCAAGATCCTGTGATAAGCTAGGAATTTTTTTTTTTTTAACCCCCAAAGCAACACCTTGTCCTTGTTTGGGAATGCTGTACGCTCTAGAAGGAACTTTGGCCTGGTGCTCTTGGTAAGGTGGTTCTGCTCACAGCCCTGTCTCTGCCTCACTGAATGGCTTTGGAGAAGGAACATTACCTTACATTACCTAACATTACCTTTTAGGAGGGGTTATTTTTTCCATCTGAAAAATGAGGATGTGACCTTTTTGTTCTTTGCCACTTATAGAAACATGCTGATGTTACCCAAGGTAACAGATACGAATGTTTTGGAAATTGGCATTCTTTACGTGTACAAGGTGCTGTTGGGTGCAATCTTTTAATGGTTCTTCCATGGATGGACCTCCTTATCCATCTGGATTGTCCTAAACACATTGACTCAGAGTGCTACTGCTTCCTTTCTTTGCTTTGGGCTCTGAAGACAACAGGGGGGTCTGCAGATGGCAGTAGCAGGGGGAGTTGGTGAGGGTTGCTCTTTCACTTGTGACCCTGTAAACCCCCGCTTGACACCCTAGATAGCACCCTCGGTTCCCAGGAAACCACAATAGTGGGGTGCAAGGGTTCTGCTACCTGAGTGGGTGCACCTGGGAAAATACTGTGGCCTTGCTGACATGGGGGTAGCAGAGCTCATTGGCCACAGAGGGGTCATTGCTGCTGTTTTGCTGTAGCAGCAGCGGCAACAGCTGGATACCCAGGGCAGGGTCCCCGAGGCAGAAGCCTGCAGGCTTGGGGCTCAGGAGGCTGCGGTGTGACCTACAAGTTCAGCTTGGCTTTTGTCTGCCTAACAGTGACTTCACGCACCCACTTTCTGCACCCCTGCCCCCTGCAGTGGTCTGTTATGAGTAAAGCCGGAAGCAAGGCACACTCAATGCACTTTAATAAATGCAACAGAGACAGCACTGGGAATAGCAGAAAACCATCAACAATGAGAGGCAGGCAAAAGTCAGCATCCACTGACTTCAAATTCCCTGTGCATAGATTGGCAGGCAAAACCCAGTAAAGATACTGTTTTACAGCCCAGATCTAGGAGTCATTCCTATCCCTCCCTCCCAAACACTTGGCCCAGCGAGTTGCTTGAAAGCAGGCCCATCTCTCATTCATCTTTACACCCTCAGCTCAGTGCCTAGAACTTAGAAGGACTCAATTCATGTTTGCTAAGTCAGTTAATAAAAGCAGTTTTCTCTGTATTTTACCCTGATCTTTGCTAATAGCTTGGAGAGTACTTAGATGAGCTTTAGAAACCCCGTTGGTTGCATGGGAAGTCAAATGTAATTTTGTTTGTAAACTACTAAGAAAAGCAGAAAATGCTTTTGTGATTGAGAATGCCAGCTTGAGGCAAACCTAGTGCTGAGCTGAACAGAGCCATTCCTGTTAGGTGAAGGGCATCTGCTCTCCATCCCCTAGGGTCTATTTTTGTCTGGGGGGATGGAGCTGGGTATCTGTTGGCTCCTACTTTCTACTTCTGAAGGCAAAGAAAGTCAAGGGAACAAAACACTCTTTTCAAAGTGTGTCTGTTGTAGAAATTTAAAAAAATGAGTCCTATATCCTTTTATAAAGCAGCAGATAGAACAGTTAGGACCATAACGCCCTTCTCCCTAGGACTTTGTCTTTCCACCAGGCCAGAAAATGAGCTGTTTGTTGCCTTCGATGGTTTGGGTAGCAGCCATTTAAGCAAGGCCAGGATCAGTCACCTTGAATCACCGAGAAGCCAGAAGTCTAGGAGACAGGTCCTCTGTAGGCTTTTGTGAAGACGTAATGGGGGGGGGGGTCTCATAAGGCAGCCTTCTCATGCCAGTCAGCCTGCAAGTGAAGGACAAGGATCAGAGTGTCAGATCATAGACAGTCTTCTCTCGGAGGAATCATAGTCCTCATGTAGTGTGAGGATGGCCAGTACTTGCTGTGGCGGCATCATTGCAGACATCACTAATCTATCGTGATATGGTGTCTTCTGCACATGGCCATAATTCAGCTAGTCAGTATTAGCTTATTAATATTGGCATAAGCCATGCAACTCATTTGCTCTCCTTAGTCATTCTTAACCCCTTTGTTTAATGGGTGCAAGGCCCCAAGAGGTGCACAGCTAGGCGAGGGCAGCAGAGTGCTAGTGACAAAGATAGGGTAAAAACACATATCTTCTGACTCCTAGTATAGCACTCTTTTTATATAGCCACACTGCCTGTGTCCTCGGGACTCCTGAAAACCAATCACCCATTTGGAAATGATTGGACATGTCCTCAGGCTGGGTTGGATCAGTCCCACAATCAAAATCTAAAGTTGTCTCTAGATCAGGAGTTGGGACTGAGGAGTACTGGGGGTACTGGAGAAAGGGCTTTGTAGGCAAACCTAGGCCCCGGTTTAAACTTCATGTCTGAGATTACATGTAGAAGGAATGCAAGTAGCAGACAGATAATGTCTCAGCTGCAACATTATATGCTCTTGAATGGCTAGCAGAGTGTTCACTACTAATGGGCATGTAGGTTCATCCCAAAGATGGGCTGGTCACTGGAGTTCTGTGATAAAGGGATGGGACCTGGCATCTCCTTTGTCTAGGCAAAGGCAGGTTCTGGAAATTCTTTGGGTGAAGCTCTACTGATGGCCTTGCAAATAACCCATGACCCCTTGGCCAGATAAAGAAAACAACAAATAAAGAAAACTATTTCTCATTGCATAGCTCCAAGGTTTTAGTTCCTGGGTTGGAGGTGGGGATTATTGGCCAGTATTGCATTATACTACATAACACATTTTGAGTCTGGCTTGAAATAGGAGGACAACAGGAGGTGGGGTGTTATGCTGAGTATCTGAGGCGGCTCACCTTATTAAATCATACTATGTCTCATGGCGCCTGGGTGGCTCAGTTGGTTAAGCATCTGACTCTTAATCTCGGCTCAGGCCACGATCTCATAGTTTGTGGGTTTGAGCCCCGCATCAAGGCTCTGTGCTGATGTCTCAGAGCCTGCTTGGGATTCTGTCTCTCCTTCTCCCTGACCCTCCCCAACCTGTGCACATGTGTTTGCACAATCTCTCGTTCAAAATAAATAAACTTAAAAAAATCCCCATATGATGCCTGTGTTCTTTCCTTCCCAAGCTTTCTTGGCCTTTTACATTCCTAAACTCCTTTTTTCCATGTGCAGCATAGTTTGAGTGGAGGTAGGCATAAGAAGCAGCTAATTCTTACCTTAAAAGAAAAATAACTTGGCAGTCAAGAGAAAATTGATGGCGAGACTCTTGGCAAACACCATCCGGAGCCCCAGCACTGTGAGGGACAGCATGTTCACATTCCCGGCTGTGAAATGTGAACTATGACGAACTGTGGCTGAACAAGAGTAAAGATGGTGGCTTTAGCAAGAAGCTAAATTCCCTTCCAGAAATTAGGCCCACAACACACTTGACACCAGCCTGCCCCAAATCACCTTCATTCTACTTGGTCTGCAAGCCCAGCCTTGTGGCAGATGGCCCTGAGAGACCCAAGGCTGCAGCTCACTCCCAGCCAGGCAAGCTTTGGAAACTCATGCTTGAAGCCAGGCGAGCTTTGCCGAGAGACTCAGAGGGCTCAGGTAGGGTTTTTGTTTTCTCTTGAAGTCTGGTGACTTTTGACCCTTTTTGACAATTATCCTCAGTTCTGAAGTTGCTAAATTACCCTCAGTTTGCTTTAACCCTCAGTTCTGAAGTTGACCCTTGATTTCAACTAACCTTTAGGCTTACTGATCTTCTCTGGAGTTAGCTTTATGTTTTCAGTTTCCGTTGGTTTTGGTTTTATAGTACCTGGAACAAACAGCAGCAGTCAGGGATTCACTGGCAACCAAGAAGCTCAAAGGGTTTGAGGTTTTAAAACTGGAGGAGACTTTAAGTAAGTAAATTAAGGATCAGGGGTATGAGTTGGTTAAGGTCAGACAGCTACTCGCACAGCCAACATTCTTCCCATTCTGGGCTTTTTTTCATTATGCAATGAGGCCCACATTCAACTTTATTTCTAATTTGTAGGATGAACTAGGGTTCTCAACCCCATGATAGGCTGGGCTGCCCTTTGTTTTGGACTGCAAACAAACTGCAGACTGTGCACAAAATTTTTAAAAAGGTTAAAAAAAAAGCTTTTAAATTTATTTCTTTAGAGAGAGTGCATGTGAGCAGCAGAGGGGCAGAGAGAGAGGAGAAAGATAATTCCAAGCAGGCTCAGCATTGTTAAGCAGAGCCCCACACGGGGCTTGATCCCACGAAATGTGAAATCATGACCCAAGCCGAAGTCAAGAGTCAGATGCTTAACCCACTGACCCACTGAGGTGACCCATAGTCTGTGCACGAATTTTTAACCCAGAGTCAAGTAGTAGGACAGTCGTTAGTATTAAGGAGACAGCAGTTGGTGAAGAGGAGATAGGGGATGAAATAAGATGGACTTTATTTTAGATTCCAGCTCAGGGATGCAGGGTTAAGTTCCAAGTCAATGATGGGCCATAGTTGGGCTCCGTCTTATTTCCAGCACAATGCCACATGGAGAATGATCTGTCAAGAGTTTACATCTCCAGCTTCCCTTTCCCTCAACTTTTCTTCCCTACAATTCCAGCCCCGTGAAACTAGACATGACCTACCTGAAGAATCTGTCTTTGGTTCGAAGTTAGTGGAGCTCACGACTTCACTGTTGTGTTCAACGGAACAGGTCACCGTAGTTGGATCTTCATACCGACCAAGCTTGACAGCACTGTACTTCCCACTGGGGGTGACGACAATAGCAGGGTCAAATTCTTCTAGTTTCTTGGTTGATTCGAGTCTTATGTCTATATCCTTAGGGTAGAAATCCTTCACCAGACAAGCAACCATTGTCCCATTCCGCATGATGAAAACAGATGGTTTGGCAGGAGACTGGCTTTCTGCAAATATAATCAATTTATTTTGCAAGATGATTATCCACAAGTGTGGGAGTTAAACAGTTGTGTTTACTTCATTCCCTTGGGGCCAAACACTGTATTCCAGACCTTCCTGCATCCTTTAGTGACCTGGGCTTGTTAGCACCCCATGAAAGAGGTGACTAAGGGAAGTGGAAATGAAAGATAGTCAGTCTGACTTCTGGTTAGAGCTGCTGAGAGACATGGCTGCAAGTGGAGATGGAAAATAACAACTACAAAGAAGTTTCTGGATCATCTGAGTTTCAATTATCTATATTTTATTAGTCAATCCTCTGAACATTCGCAGTCAGGTTGAATATTTGTCTGCATCAGTTGGTTTATTTTAAATTCATAAGTCCTTAGAACGGGAGCAGAGTTGGTGCTCAGTTAATGAATCAGGGTCTGAGAAGGACTACATGACTGGTTCAAATACTCTGAGGTTGGCAATGTTGGGGTCACTTTAAGGTGTCATTCTCATTTTTTGGACTGGAAGGGGTAACCACAGAAGTTAAGCGGTACATCTCTATTTTTAGGTAAGCACTTATTTATTTATTTATTTTTTGTAAGGGACTATCCTGCAGTTTCTTTTGAGTCTTTAATCAGAGAAACAACTATAATTCCCAGTAGGTCCTTATAGATATAAAACCGTTTAAACCCAGTTCTAATTTTATTCTAAGTGAGGCTGTGGCTTGTTGGTCCTAATCACTGGGCCTCCTCTCAGCCTCCTCTGCATTCATGCCTCACCTTGAACTACCATCTATCTGCTACTCTGTATATGCATCTTTTTCTTTCCTTGAAACTGAAGGTTTTAAAGCTTTGAGGGAGGCAGTATTGATTTTTTCCCATCATGCCTTATTAAAATTTGTGAGTTATGATAAATTTTGTCCATGAAGACTTGGATTCATAGGCTATCTTCAAATAACTGTTTAAAAAAAGAGGGGGGAAGGTGCTGTGAAGATGCCTGAAATCAGGAGAGACAACCAATCTGTGAATGGTGACCTGGATATATTACCAAACAGAAGCTTAACTGCCAATTTTCAGTAGTAATTGCTTGTGTGAATATAGCTCTTGTATTTAAAACATAGGTGAGTTTTGGGGCATCTGGGTGGCTCAGTCGGTTAAGACTCCGACTTCGGCTCAGGTCAGATCTCATGTTCGTGGGTTCGAGCCCCGAGTCGGGCTCTGTGCTGACAGCCAGCTCAGAGCCTGGAGCCTGCTTCTGGTTCTGTGTCTCCTTGTCTCTCTGCCCCTCCCCCTCTCATGCTCTGTCTCTCTCTGTATCAAAAATAAATAAAACATAGGTGAGTTTTAAAACTTAGGTGATATCAAGTTAAAAATGTTGAATTCCAGTGTACTTTTACTTACTTTGATCTATAATCAAGATATAAAGTAATACTAAATGAAAAGTCTTGGTAGTGAGTGAGTAAATGCAATGATTTTTCTAATACTCTGTCCTAATTTGGATTTGGGCTTTAGTTGTTGCAGCTCATGGTAGTGGAGCTATAAACAAATTAATTGGTTATATCTGGTTGAGAGGGAGTGTTTGTTGTCTGGAAATTCTTGCTGATCACCGTTTTGTAAATGGACCATTGGCAACCAGGGATTTCCCAGGGAATCAGCGGTTCAGAGACTCCCCCACCCCCATCACTACCCTCAAATTTTTTTTTTTTTAAATTTACCACTCTTTTCTCTGCCTGAAAGCTCAGCTAGATTCTGTTTCAGTCACTAAGGGTAGGAAACACATTCCTAAGAATCTGGTTCCTTAAACATTTGGCTTCAGTTCTAGACAAGACAGGGGATTGGGGATTTTTTCAAGGGGCTCTCTGGGAACCTAATTTCAACCCATGTGAGGAAACCTTCGTTGTTTTGCATTCTGGCATAGCTGATGCCACTGATAACTGACACTGATAACTCTAGCGGCAACGGCTAACCACATGTTCTGCTCATTCACCTGCCTTCAGAATTGCAACATTTCTCCTTCCTTCTACTGACTTTGGTGACATTTTCAAGGGAGTTGATTTTTCAAGGGAGTTATGAGGTACAGAGAAAGGAAACGAGTCAATTAAAAAACAAAACAAACAGTCCTATCTCCTTGGTTACTTAAGAGTATGACCCAATCCTGGCCTGATTTACGTGGATAGTTAAGGCTTGCTTGGGATTTTAAAATCTAAAATTCAAAGTCAGTTGTCAATGATCGCTTGGGGCTAGAGAGACCTGGGTGAGTAATTTGAAGAATGTAACACAGCTGACAAGACAAATGTCTGATGAAGGTCAGACACTTATGATATTGAGCTCTTAGTTTGTTACTATTTCAAATAAAACATAATGCATTCATTTGGCAAAAGAGTTTTCTCAGGCCCTTTTCTCAATGAGTACCTATCTATTGAAAACAATTGTTTGAAAGTAAAGTGTTTTATCTAATCCCTTCTTTGGTATCATGGTAACCAAAGAAAAGGTTATCTGGCTGAATTGAACCTTTAATAAAAAACAGAATGCATTTTATATGGTTGCCATAGGTAAACTAGTCTATTTTGTTTTTAGCTTAAACCAAAATCTGAAGTTGGATAAAATTTGCGCTACTGTAGTCCAAAATTTAAAGATTTAATTGTTCATTTTTTGAGAATTTCTGGTCTTTCTTCATGGCCCACAAATGTAACTACATTTCACTGTGGGTTTCAAAGTGCTACTTGTTTGGACAATTGTTATTTTATGTCAGACTTTCTCTTTCTATGAGTAACAATCTAATGCTAAAGTTATGTGCTGGTAAACAATACCAGAAGAGGTGTATACCTTTCCTGGACAGTCTTTCTTAACTTGTATACATAGAAATCATCTATGTTCTAGATTCCCATTGAGTCCTACCAGTTCCCTGAGTATTATCTGTGACATCTGTGACAAATGTCACTCACAATTTCAAGCCTCTGTGACATTATGGGATTTAACTTGAACATTGAAATACAAATCTGCTCTACCTGATTACTCTGGCCTGGTTAAGCATCTCTCTCTTAAATCTTTCAAGCTACGGACATTTGTTTACAGTTGCAGTGAGTCATGTACACTAGTCAGCTTAGCCAAAGAGATATGTAAGAATGGAAATTACCTTCTGGAGATTTGGGGCCAAAGTGTCCCTGCACATCCCCTCCCCCACCATATACTCCAACAATTAGTATGGTTTTTTTAGTTTTCTGGGCTGCTCTGAAGACTTCAGAAATTGGTGGGGATGTTGTGTTAATGTATGCTTTTTTAAAAAACAAGACTCATTACAGAGCTACATCAGGGACTCAGCCCAGTGTCTTTACTCTGGCCAACCCGCCAACCTGGGCTACTCCACCTCCTAGTTCTACTTTCCCAAGTAATGTAAAGTAGATGGCAGCCCCGTGCTGGGACTTGATTTATCCCTGAAATATAGTGAAAAAAATCAACTCACGTGGTTCCACGAGGAGTTTGGTGCCAGCTCCAAAAACCATCTGTCGGGTATCCCAGGAGCACATTGCAGCACTGCCTCACAAGTAACCAGCCTGGGGCTGGCCCTGGGGCCTGGGCTAGAACATCTGTACCCTGCCTCCCCAGCCTGGGTCCCAGCCTAGAGACCCCACAGCTCAGAGAACTACAAAGCTGCCCTTGATGAGATCAAGGGGCTGAGTGCGCAGAGGCTCAGTTCCCTTTGAAGCTAATAATAGTTTATCTGCTGGATAAGGAGGTGCACATTAAATCCTAGCCAGGAAGCACTGAGACAGGGGCCAGAGCTGACATAGAGGGAGAGAAGGTGACAGGTGACTGATGGCTGCCTTCAACATGGAGCTTCCAGCTTACTGGGAGGCCTCTCCCAAGAAGAACACGGTAGCTTGGGAATAGGGATGGGGCACTGAATTGTGACATTTCTTATAATGAATGTTAGGCTGAGGAGGGTTTAGACACAGGTCTCGTTCTCATATTCTGGTTCCCTTCTCTTGGGTCACAAATACTGCTTTTTGATTAGAAAACTAATTTCTTTCCCATCACTCAGACTGAATCTCACAAAATAATAAGGAAGCTGTCTCCTAATTCCCCAAGAGCCAGGGAAAGGCTTTCTCAGGATCTGAGGCTTGAATAAGAAGTTGGTAATGGGTGGAGAGCCCAGTGGTGCTGTGTGTCATAGATGGGGGTAGAGAAGCTTCTGCTTGTTTTGGACTACTTATTTTTGTTTTATAATTCTCCTGTCTCTGGATCCAGATATAAGCTTCAGGAGGTTATAATAATCATGTGAAATAGAATTTGAAGGCCTTATGGATTACTCTGTCTCATCACCAGAAATCAAGAGTCTAGGGGGCTAGAGCCAAAGGGAATGACAGTTGAATAGGGCCATTATTTGCTGTCAAAACTTTAAGGATTGAGGGCTTGACTTGAAATTCTCGCTTTCTCTACCTGAGCTTCACATAATCATATTACACTCCATCACTGCAGGAAGAGAAAACTGGAGAAGTAAATGGAGTATCACTGGAGAGCACAGGTCAGAGTCCCGGCAGAGGGGCTAAGCATGAGATTCATCTGTTTCCTTCTTCCCTAAGATTCCCTAAGGCACAGCCTCAGAGGTTTGATTCTAACACTGCAGATAATTCTGAATTTCAAGTGGAAATGATTTAAAGGGAAAATGAAATACAATACTTTCTGCTCAGATGCAATTTGCCCAACATCGATCAGACTGCAATCAGCTACAACATGATTGTTTCCCTCCTTCTTTCTAGTCTCTCTCCTCACAAAGGTAAGACAACTCGCCAAATTCCACTATTGGCCTGGAAGCAACAGGCAATCAAGAATCCCCGTAAATTTATGTTTCCTTCTGAGAGGCAGAGGCGATGTTGACACTACCAGCTGCTTTCAGGATGTCAATCTCGCCACATTCATGTACATTTCCCCAATTCTTTATTTCCTGTGAAACAAAACTTACTCATGTAAGGGGCAATGCCTGCCCTATTGGACTTGGAATTTTGGAAAGCTTCTGAAAGACTACAGTTCTCTGGACCAGACCCAGTGGCTGAGTGTTGTCAGCTACCCAAACTACCTGAATGTTACCCCTGGGTTTCTGAGCACTGAAACGCCTTACCATTGGACAGTATCTCTAGGAGAGCGCCATTACTTCTCGGTTGTCCTGAAGTTGGTGGCGGTGATTTTACTTTGGATGTAGACTCCTGAACCCTGTGTGGAGTTTTCAGATCTAGGGCCAACCAAAGAGATGCAGTTACTGCTCTTGGAAGACCAGACTAGGATGGGGCCTTGGGGATCATTTAGCCTGAGCCAGGCATGCTGATTTAATGCAAGATCTCAGCAAAAAGGCACAAAGACAAGATTGGCTTTTGTCATCTGAGAGAGAGAAGACTATCTCGATCTAACTCCTTCAGCAATAGTATTTTTCTTCTTTTTAACCCTCCCTCTTCCTACACTTTGGCCACGAGTCTTTTTCCTCATAAATAGTGGAGTGACTCTCACCTAGAGCTTGCCTTTTCCCTGATGGAGGAGGGGACCAAAAGCCTGATTCAGGGCTTTCTTCAGGCCGTTGTAGAAGGCTTATTGCCACAAATTTTTAGAACAGAGTTTCCAGGCATACATAAACTGTTTTCTTAAGAGAACCTAAAGAATTCATCCCCCAAATTTACCCTGACTCTTTGCAACAACAAAATGATGGATTTCCAATTTAGAATCTCCTGACCTCCCCCAAAGCCCCAATTCACTCAGGACTCTGCTACAAGTCCAAGGGACTATAACACTGAAGTAAAATGCATGACTTACTTGGTTCCACGACGAGTCGAGTCCCTCCTCCAAAGAAAACTGGTGCATTCCAACACTACCTCAGGCATCATTACAAAAAACCCCACTACCGATTTGCCCTCCTTTTAGTCCATCTGTTTGGAAGGGGTGGGTGGAGCAGAACAAGGCGAGCTGGAGACATAAAACTCTGCAACGGTTTCTGAGATCTAAGCGCTATATTTTGGCAGCTTGTTTATATGTGTTATCTTCTGAGTGTTGGCATTTAGGGAAGTCTCTAGGTTTTCTACTATTATCTCCTCAACCTGCCATCACTTACCTCCTGATCTTGCTTCAGGATCATATTTTTGCAGGGAGAAAGGAATCATTTTGGTTTTGCTGAGAATTGACAAATGGCTATTGTTGGCAGAAGTGTAACTATAAGGCTCTAGACAGTCATAAAAGACTATGACTCAGTTAGAGGTAGAAGAGCCTGACGGATGGAGCAAGAGCCATTGATGCAAGAGAATCGGAGCCCACCCAGAGGGCATAATAATCATACATGACTACCATTTGTATAACTACTTTGCTATTTACAAATGTTTTGTGTTTCTACTACCTCAGCAAGTATTATTGTAACAAACTCCAAGAGGTGATACTCTTATTAGATCCTTCTTACAGATGAAGTCACTGAAGCTAATAATGGTTAAGACAGTGAGTGTCAGGGCTGGGCCTTACTCCTGGGTTCCCCAGACTCCAGTTGCCATGTAGTGAGCCAGAGTAATAAGTGTAGGACTGGAAGGGGCCTCAGCAGTCACTTGTCAAAACCTCGGTGGAGACCCAAGTGTTAATTAATGGATGCATAGGAACAGTTTTGACCTTTTCTAGTACCTTTTTAAAAATCAAATCACAGAATTCCTGCTGGATCATAAGACACTCAACACCATTGGACTTCCCTGATTTTCCTACTAAATCATCCCTTAGAATTGGTCTAGAGGATAATTAGAATCATAGTATGCTAGAGCTGGAAGACACCTTCGAAATCACTTTGCTTAGCCAGAGGGAAACTCAAGTTCAGTGAAGGAAAGTCACAAAGCTTGTCAGTCAAAGAGAAGGATTGGAACTTGGTCTGAATTCTTGGTCTGACTTGCTCATCATCACACCTCTCATTTATGAGGTGCATTTAGTACAGTTCTGGTTATGACCTGGATCTGTAAATGGTGAGCACACAGGCGGTAAGCTGGTTCTCTAAAGTTAGTCAGGTAGAGGGAAGATAACGAATACTCTCCAGAAAGGATAGTGGATCAAGAGAACCACTGCAGCACATACCTCTTTATGGATGTTATCAGAAACTCAGTCCTGTTCCTCGAACCATCCGTGATAAATTACATGCCGGCTAGATTTTTTCCAAGTGTTTCCAAAGCCGGTGACTTGGGAAAATACTTAACAAAGATAATTGCTAAATATAGTGGTCAAAAGAAGGAAAAATGAGTCACTTACATGGTTCTACCTCCAGGTAGGTTCCTTTGCCAAAGAACAGTGGATATTGTATAGCTGATAGACCTAATCTAAAAACAGTTTTGCTTTCTCTTTATGGTGACCCTGGCACCAGTGGCCAAGTTACGTGGTATCTATTGGATATTTTCTGTCTCATATAGAGTAACTTTGTTGCTTTTCTGGCTTGGGGCTATCCTGTAGGAAAAGGAAGGGGGATTCCTGTGTCAAATAGAAATCTGAGCCTTTGCCAGAGAATTTGTGCTCTGAATGAGAGAGTCTGGAAAGGAGTTCCTTAGTTTGATCAGGAGAGAAGAAAGGTGGTATGTTGGTCATAGACTAGTGGTTCTGAACCTCTGGGCTACAACTTAGGCAGGGCAAAGATCTAGTGAGTTATGGACCCCACTCATTCCTCATTTTAGGGGAATTCCATTCATATCCAGTAAGAACTTTGCATTTGCATCATTGTCAATTATGCAATGAACAGACTTAAGAAGTATAAAATAGAATTTTACATTATACATTATATTAATTATACATTAATTTTTAAAATGTTTAGTTATTTTTGAGAGAGAGAGACACTGGGGAAGGGCAAGAGATAGAGGGAGACAGAGAATCCCAAGCAGGCTCCAGGCTCTGAGCTATTAGCACAGAGCCCGATGAGGGGCTCAAACTCACAAACTGTGAGATCTTGACCTGAGCCAAAGTCGGACTCTTAACTGACTGAGCCACCGAAGTGCCCCTAGTACATTTTAAGAATATATTCATGAATGTCAAGTTTTAGTAAGCTTTAATGATATACTCACACTTAAAAGTGACAGTGAAGTTAGCCTCTGTCGTATGTAAAACTCCGAGTCTATAAGATTGTCTGTGTCACTTATAAAAACCAGGGAGAGAATATACATTTTCAGATTGGTTTAAAGCCCATAAAGCATTGCAGACAATCTTTTGAGAATCACTAAAATGGAAAATGAGTCTTAGTTGTGGTGAGATAGAAAGGTGTCAGAAAACCTGAAATCTAGTTCGACTATGTTCCTCACTAAGTGTATAATCTTAGTGAATTGCATGGAGCTTCATTTGTCTCCTTTATAAAGTAAGGCAATATCTTTTATATTGGGGGGCCTTAAGATGAAATGAAAGGGTGTATATAAAGCACTCTGTAAACTAGAAAACTTTGGTTGAATGACTGGACTGTTCATTAGGGTTAAACTCAGAGAAAACACATTTGACTTGAAGCAAGGGGTGTAATTTTCCTAAGCACAGAGCTTCCCAGGGCCAGGATGGTAGGAAAAGATCACTAAGAGAGAACAGACTCCTATTTCTTTGGAGTTTCAGATGAAACTGCCCACTTCTTAGGGCTGTGGATGAGTCCTGAAATCCAAATTTCTGTCTCGGTCTTTTCTCAAGGTGGGTGTCACCTCCATTCCATTCTCTAGTCTCCCCCTCTCCAGTCCCCAAGTGGGAGCCCTTACTCCTCCCCAGGCCTATTACCAACCTGACCTCATTTTCAAATTCTCTCCCTGTCACTCACTTTCTTCCAGCCACACAGGCCTCCTTGCTATCCTTCATGTGCTCCAGGCAGCACCACGTTCCCCATGAGTGCTCTTCCTACAGATATCTGTGCATGGCTCACTCTGTCACACCCTCAAGTCTCTGGTCAAATGTCATTTTTCCAGTGCCGCCTTCTGTGACTCTGTTAGAAACAGCATAGGGTTCCCTCCACTAGTCTGCTTTCCCCTTCCCTGCTTTATTTTCCTTTACAGGGCTTATCACCACCTAAAATACTATATATTTTATTTATTTAGTTAGTTTACCATCTGTCTTTTGCATTAGAGTGAAGGCTTCAATAAGGCATGAGTTTTTGTCTGCTTTCTTCATGCGGATTCCCTCAGCAGATAGAGGAGGGCCCAGCATGTAGGGACAGTGATTCATCAGAGGTTGCAGAACTGGGACCTGGCCTTGGCTCCGCATATTCCCAGCATGCTTTTATTTCTATTTTCCTTTGCCTTATACTGCAACTGACTGTCCACTCATTCAGTCAACAAACATTTATTTAGGCCTTCACTGTATTTGTGGATACAGTGAGGACCAACTCAGCGTCGTCATTGCCCTCAGGGAGCAAGAAAGACAGGTAGTCAATTGTAAATTATATATGAAGTTTCAGGTGGAGATGCCGGTATAGAAATGGAGCAGGGTAAGGGACCACAGAATGACAGAGGGTGGTTGGGGAAGGTGTCACTAGAAGTGACATTGAGTAAAGACCCAGAGGAGGAAAGGGAGCGAGCTATGTGAATCCCTGGGAGACAATGGTGCTGGGCACAAGGAACAGCAGGTCCTGGGTTCTGTTCTGAAACTGGTGGTTGCCAGAGGGGGTGGGTGGGGGAGGGGCAGTATTGGGGGTGGGGGGTAAGGGGAGCAGGGGACACGGGCTTCCAGTCACAGAATGAATGAAGAAGTCACCAGAGTAAAAGGCACAGCATAGGGAATATAGCTGATGGTATTGTAATAGTGATGTACAGGGGCAGATGGAGGCTATACTCGTGGTGAGCACAGCGTAATGAATACACTTGTCGAATCACTATGTTGTATGGCGGAAATGGTGTAAACTAATGTAACATTATGTGTCAGCTATACTTCAGTTTAAAAAAAGAAGGCTCTGTTCTGGGAGATGTTTATTGGGAATGAGAGGAGAACGCCAGAGATAGGAATGGGAAAGTTATCTCTTGGAATTTTAGAAACACACCTATGAGCCCAGGATTTTCTGAACTCTTTTTTTTCTTGGGGTCAAGATAATCTGATCATTACCTGGATCTTTCTGAGTATAGGGACCCTTGAGTCCAGGTGTGTGGTACGAAGAATGGGCTTTGTCTAGAGAATGCCTCCTTGGGTGGCTGGTTTTGGTGTGGGGGCAGGAGCTCGTCCTTGGTGAAGGGGGGATGGTAGCGGGGATGGTGGTTGGAAGGGAAACAGCCTGACTGTGGCTTCAGACTCTGCAGGCAGCTTGGAAGGGAGCCCAGTAGAGGGGGCGGGGGAGGCTGGGCCAGGCAAGAAAATCCTCCCCATTTGCCTCCATCAAACTGCAGTCCCAACAAAAAAGAAAAGTTCTTACAGATGGTGGGATTGTACGGATGATACAAATTTTGGCTCTGCAATCTTGGAGAACCCACCTCCCATCTATAAACAGGTGGGGAATGTACCTAATTCTGCATGATCATTGTGAGAAGTGCCTAAAATGACATTCGTTAATAAAGTGCCTCATCCAGTGGCCTGATACATAATAGACTACTCAGAAAGTGGTAGTTAATATAATGATGATATATAATAATACGTATTATTCTCAGTGTATCTCATGACCCACTTTCCTGAAGATGCTCCTGACGACCATGGCCCTTTTCTAAACTCCTATCATTGTCATGGTCAGTAGCACACATTTATATTGTGGCTCTTTATTCTATGCTGTTTTGTCCTGTTTTCTGGTTCTGCTTTATGAAGTGAAGTGACATGCCTGGGTTTTCTCTATCCAGAGGGCTGAAAGGTTGATGGATTTGGGTCTGTGGGTTTGTGTAGATCTTTTGTTAGTTTTGTGCTACCCAGGAACCCTGCAGGTAAGAAGAATATGAAAGGAACTTCCAAGGAAATGGAAGCTTCAAAAGGAAGCAGGCTTCTGAGAAGATAAAGTCTCTGGGTTGGCAGTAAGGCCTCCTCAATCCAATATTAGTTGGCTAAAAAAGGAGGCATCATTCAAAGATATTCTGGATCCTTCTCTCTCTGGATGCCCCTTATCTTTTCATTTCAAAGGACGAAGGAATGTACCAGCTCAGTATTTCCCAAATTTCAGTTAATCACATTGCTGTTTTGTCTTATCTGTCATATAATATACTTAATAATTTTTAAAAATTTACTCCTGAAAACATCTTTTTAATGTCTAACATTCTTGAGAGGAAAAGATACAGAGCCCAAGTGGGGGAGGGGCCGAGAGAGAGAGAGAGAGAGAGAGAGAGAGAGAGAGAGAGAGAGGGAGACAAAGAATCTGAAGCAGGCTCCAGGCTCTGAGCTGTCAGCACGGAACCCAATGCAAGGCTTGAACTCACAAACCGTGAGATCATGACCTGAGCCAAAGTTCAATGCTTAACCAACTGAGCCACCCAGGCACCTCTTATATTTACTCACTTTTTAACTTAAAATATAATTAAAAGGAAACTTAAAGTCCCATAGGTTTGACAACCTAGTTGTACTATTCTGATATCCATTAAAAGATAGCACAATTAAAATAAAAAAGTCTATGTACAATATAAAACCACAGGTTGTGCATTCCATACTTAGGAAAACACTGGATTGTAACTCAGCAAACAGAAGGACTTAATTTATTAGGAAGAGCATGGTGAACAAAGGGAGGTTAGGGGAATCAGTCACTAACTCCAGTGGGTATGTGGGTAAACTAGTATTTTAGTGAGAAATTTTAAAGCCAATGAGGTCTAAAGGCAAGGACTTGAACTAGTTGAATTTTCAAAATATTGCCATGCTTTCTCTCTCTTTTTTACAATTTGGATTTCTCTGCCCTGACAGTGTTAGCACAGCGTGGGATCTTTCTTCTGGATGCAAAGCCCGACCCCATTTCTCCCCATAGCATGTGAGGCCTGGGAATGGCCAGCTTGGGTTTCCTTCTTCTTCTTCCTCAGCCCCCAATTCTATGGCTCCTTCACATCATACCTTAGGTCTTCTCTGAGAGGAGCCCACCCCATCAAATTTTCCCACCCTGCCTCTCTGGAGCTTTCTTTTTACTTTCGAAAACACAAGCTGAATGTCAAAGCATCAGGCCAGAGTGTACTGTTACTTTTCCAGTAGCCAGTGCAGCAGATTTGGGACCACTGACCCCACTGTTCAATTTCTCTAGAACCTTTGAAATGGGTTTTGTATTTGTTTTTTGTTTTTGTTTTTTTTTATTTACATTTGCTGGCTTAATATTAATATCTCTATCTGACCACAAGCTGCTGACAAATGGAAACTACCCCCCCCCCGCCTTTTTTAAAGACATGGTTGAACTCAAATGTTACTTAAATGACACAAAAAGACACCTTCTGTATTGAGGACAATCCTTTGACAACTTTGGAGTTGATTCCTTTATAGCAGTTAATTAGTGAGTGGCACCACATCCTCTTTGTGAAGAAGATGAGCACCGTACATAAGTCGTTAGGGAATTCCTCCTGCCTGTGCCCTATAAGCTTTAAAGTATTTCTTAGTTGGAGGCATTACACATTCACTTTGTTCTGCTTGGGATCTGGTCTCCCTGGAACCAGAATGTTCCTGCTTCCCCACTAGTAACCTAGCTTCCATTTGTAGCTCAAACAATCAGAAGCAGATGTCTGGAACTTTTTTTTTCTGAAGAGAAATGTAGCAACCCCAGTGACCACCCTCTGGCTTCACCCTCGATGGCCAGTGAGCTCAAGAGCATGTGTTTGGCCTAAGGAAGGTCAGAAGTATTCATATTTACATCTGAAGAACTTTGATAGAATCACTTAGGCTCAGATCAAACCTTTTCCTGATTGGTTCTCTCCCTGGGCAGTTAAGCCAATGACTCTGTGGTCTCTACCTGAAGCCCACAGATTGGACAAAATTTTCTCAGGTTCTCTGGAATTGTATGAGTTCTTTCACAGCTACAGTGCCTATTTTTGTTTTTTTACAGATAAACCTCCTCTTAACTCCCATCGAGGGGACTGAGCATAGTTCACATCTTCCCTAAAGTCCTCCTTGACATGGTTTGGGTACTGTTACTACACGTTACACATTTCCTGATATTTCTGCCCCCTTCAGTGGAGGAGCCCCTAAACTCAAAGAGCAGATAAATGAGTTACTTACTTGGTTTGACAGTCAGGCGGGTTCCTTTCCAAAGATGAGTTTGTCTGCGTCACAGCAGTTGATGGCATTCCAAAAACCTCAACAGCTGTCCGTGGGAGCTCCTCTTCTTATTAGCTTTAGGACTGGAGGGTCTTCAGGGCTTGGTTCTTAGAAAGATGGCCCTCATTGCTTAGCCAACTGGCTCATGATGATTTAATCAATCACAGGTGGGGGTGGGTTTGCTTTTGGGAGGCCACTTGAGGAGAAGGTAGGGGCACAGGTTCCTGTGGGGAGCATTTCTAGTCCAGTAGGCTTCATGATGTCCTCCGAACTACTGCTTTCTCTTGTTTTAGATTGTTTTTACTCCCAGGCCCACACCTAACTCTCAGTCTTGGAAAACTGGCACTGTCAAGAGGATGGATCTCGGGTTCATGACTATTCCAGAATCAAGGGCCTTTACATTCACCAAGGCTGCTTTAAGGACGGATAGCATGTGGCGTAACAAGGGGTGACAGGGTGGCGTGGTGCCCTGATGAGGTCCTGGTGATTTACGGAACAGTCAGCGTTAGAATGAACAACTGTGGCTGGCGATTGCCTAAAAACCAATCAATCGCTCTTTGAATTCGTTTTCCCAAACTGCAGAGCAAAGCACTCAGGCAAATCTCTCTAGGGATTTGGATTCAGAAATTTCATCTGAGATGGCTCATATAACTCTTACAACAGAATCAACATGAACCAAGACAATAATGGTTTTTAAAGAAACACCTTTTGCGTTCCCTGCATGTGGCTGTGGGATCTGTTGAAACGCCAGTTTCATTCAAGGAGAGGAGCAGTGAGTGAGAGGCCAGCAGTGGGGGGGGCGGGGGTCACCTTTCCTGGTCCAGTCAGCTTCCTGGCATCCTTTCTGGGTTCCTGAGCCAAGAGGGGTGGCTTCTTGCTGTGTTCAAGCCCTGGGGCATGGCAGTCAGGCTGAGGATTTCCCTGGGAAATACTGCTTTTGCCACCTGCAGTTTTTGTACAGGTCTCTGTGGGTTTTGTAACACTGTGAGTATAGTATATCCCACCAATCACAGTGCTACAGAGCTTTACAAAAACCTGCCCTGGGTTTCACTCTAGGTGGCCTCTGATATTTTTCTCCCAGTCAAGCTCCAGCAAGATTAGGGTTTTGACAGTTAGATCAGGGCAGGCTGTACCAGGTGCTACTGTCTGAAGCTTTTCAGCCCTGCCGGCTGGGTCTGGCCTGGAGTTCGCCACCAGGATGGACATTCAGAAGTCATCACGTCCATTCCCATCTGTGGTTTTGGCCAGTCCACTCTCAGATGGCTTCCCACAGAGGAGACTGTCAGATTTCTGGATGTCTCAAGTGGTTCTATGCACTGTGAGCTGGGCAGAAAATATTTGCTGTCGGGTAATTTCTCCTGTGACCCCCTAAGCCTCTGAATCACCTCTGCCTGCCCCACTTTGCACCTGAATAGTGTTAGAGGTTTACAAATGGCTGTCATGTAAATTTAAAATTTCATCCTCTCCACGGACTCCCTGGTTGCTCAATCCGGGGCCAGTAGCCCATATGGTGCTTTGTGAGATGTTGAAAAGGCAGCCCTGCTGGGCGAATGCTGAGGCAGCCTCTTGGGTCCAAGCCTGGCAAACAGATGGCACCTTTGTGTGCTTTATAAAAGCCACCCCTTTCTCCAGCTGATGCCACAGTGCACCAGGCCTGGCCTCAGCTGGCCGAGCGCACGCTGGATTTTAGCCCTGCTTGTCCCTTCAGCTGAGTGCTCTTGTGCAAAGCACGGCCTACGCGACAAGACACCGTGGGCTTTGGCCAAAGTCGGTGCATGTTTTTTATTTATATTCTTGTTTGACCTCTGATTTTGGCCAAGCTATTCCCTTTTCGAAAACCCTTCTGGGGCCCTCCACACACTGGTCCTTGTTTGCCTGTGATCTCTGTGTCTAATCACTGTGAAGATAAAGTGATATGCTAGGCTCATTGAAAGTGACATTATTGAATGGTAACCATTTAAAGAGAGTGTGGCGTTTTGCTGTTGTTATCAATAGGAAGCAAGATTTAAAAAAGGTTTATCTTCACACTTTCTCTGGAAGATCTTATCCAGATCCATGGCTTGATTAAGTACCACAGTTTTAGTTATAATCTTTGTGACACGTCCGTCCTTCCCACCCTGCATACAACCGCCTAAATATCAAGCAAACTCATCTCCATGTACAGAATTTAAATTCCTTTGCTGGAGAAAACAAACAAACAAACAAACAAACAAACTAACAAAACAACCAAAAAACCAAAAACCAAAACCAAACAAACCCTGGAGTGAACAGGAAGAAAGGAAAAGAAGAAGAATTATGGTCTCAGTAATCAAGTAAAGGGGTGGCTTTGGGGCAGAAAGGAAGGAAACGTGGGCCTCATGGGGAGGGCCAGATGTGAACAAGGAATTAAAGCCTAGACTCTTAAGTAGAGCTGGTTTTAGGTGCTAGTGTTTGAAATGGCAGGAAGTATGTGGTTACTGCTTTGGAAAATGAATGAAGGTACTAGTTAATCTGTGTGAGAATCACTGACTCCCTAGTGCTGGTATACAGGCTTTTCCAAGCAGCCGTTAGAAATTGGTTTGATTGGAGCTAGTTATAGTTGAGGAGGAAAAGGTAGTGGAACTCTGGAGTAGTACCAAAACTTAAACCATGCAAACGTGTGGTTCTGGGGTGCAGAGTGTTCTGGGGTGATGAGTACTGATGAGAATGCCACTGTTGTGGCCTCCAACTCTTCAGTCCCTCCCTGCAACGGAAGTGTGTGTCCAGGGGCGCCTGGGTGGCTCAGTCAGTTAAGTGTCCAACTTTAGCTCAGGTCATGATCTCACGGTTTGTGAGTTCAAGCTTCGCATCGGGCTCTGTGCTGACAGCTCAGAGCCTGGAGCCTGCTTCTGATTCTGCCTCTCTCTCTCTTTCTCTGCCCCTCCTCACTCACGCTCTGTCTACCTCTGTCTCTCAAAAATAAAAATAAAACATTAAAAAAGTAAAAAAGAAATGTGCATCCAGGTACTACTTTGCCACATGACTTTGCAAGGCCTCCTGCAAGCAGAGTACATATCCTACTCAGTGGCTTTGGGGCTTGGCCATGCTTTGATTAATAGAATATGGGTGGAATTGATGGTGTGCTAGTCCAGACTGGGGCTCCAAGAGACATCCTGTCATGGATTTTCATAGCACTCTTGAACCTCTTTCTTCTGAGATGAGAGGAGTCTGCTCTAGGGAGTCACAGCTTCTCCAGCCTGGGTCCTAGAATGAAGACATGTAGCAGAACTGAATCCACATATTGAAGCCAAGTCCAGCTCTGCTGCAGGCCAGTGAGCCAAAGCAATATATGTTTGCTGTTGCAAGCAACTGACAACTGGGATTGTTACAGATCATAATCACAGCAGAAATAGCTAATTAATACAGATGTTAAGCTTCGGGGGGACCTCGAATATGAAATTACATGTTTGAATTTTTTGGTAGCTCCCCATTATCTTCAAGGTAAAATGATATGTAACACAGGCTTTTGTTTACAAATCCAGGCCTACATCTTGTACTTTTTCACTTGCTCTTAAATTCAGATGCACTGAACTCCTTGCCTTTTGTACCTCTTTGCCTTTGCCATGTGACTGCTTTCACCTGAAATGCCTTTTTGTTCTTTGATTCCACAATTTGGATCTTAACCCACTTCCGTACACACTATTTATTTTCTGGTCTCAGCTTTGCCATTGAATTCCTTGGCAAGCCCATATGATAGCGAAAGATTGAATTGGGTTAGATACCCACATTTTCCCTATATTTTCATGAAAACTATTTCCTCCTCTTTTTCATTAGGTAGAGACCCTTAGGAGAAGAGATTTGTTTGTTCATCTCTGTATATTCTGGGCCAGCACAGTGCCTGACCAGTGAGTGCTCAGAAAGTGTTTCCTGAATCTGTTTCAAGGATGAGATATCTCATGTTCAGAGAGGATACATGGAAGTAATACAGCCATGGCCAGAATGCACATAGCCCTCTGCTCTCTCTCTGGGACCAGGCTGCCTTGTGGAATCCTACCTGCAGTTGTTTAGTGAAGCAGAGCAACATTACTCATAAGCAAATTGATTTTTAACATTAGCCTGCATTAAGCATCACCAGGAAGATAAATTTGTTGTGATTTGCTGCACACCATGAACTATATTCTAAAGTCATATAGAAATAAGTTTCAGCTCATCTACATTCAAATCACATTCTTTCCCACTAACATGAGTAATCAAGGATCAGTTGTGCCTCCGGAGAGGAAGCCTAGAGTGTCATAGCTGGGGGAGACCTCAAGGATCATGTACTCACTCCCTTGCATGTTCAGATGAAAGAGTCTAGAAAGGTCCAGTGAGGTTTTACAACTTCGCCAAAACACCCAGTGTCAAAGGAGCACCCAAGAAATCAAGTATCCCAGTTCCTAGTCCAGTGCTAGTTTTTAGGACACTAAGGAAATACCCAGACTTCTTTGGATTTTACTCTGGCGTTTATTATTTGAAACTGTTTCTGGGTATCGTCTCGGCTGACCTCCTTGTCTGAAGTGGTCATAGTCTGAAGTGGTTTGGGCAACCTGCCGTTTTATTTCTCTATATGGTTTTACACAGTTGTGAGATGCTCTTCTGTGGGAAAGGGGTGGAACAGGCACAGGGCAGGTGTATCCTAAAGTTCAGCACTGCCTGGAGGGAGGTTGGGCCATGTTCTCAGTCAGTCAACTTCATTCTGAGGTGGGTACAGAGGAAAGGGAAACTATGTGAAAACTGTGCTTGCCATGGCATTGTCCATTCCCAGCTAAGACCAGGCCCCATGCTCAGAGACTCCAAGTACTTTGAGAAAATTCATGGGATACCAAAGCAAGAAACGAAGTGAGCGTTGATCAAGGACATCCTCTAGGCTTGAAATATTTGGGATTGTGGACTCTGAACTAGCTGTATTCATCTCCACCCCACCTGCGCCTGGTATTGACATGTACTCTTTGAGGGTGATAGACAAACTGCATGTATCCAAAGGAGGATACCACACTGTTGAAGATACTTTATATCCTGTACAGGGAGGAACAGCAAAACAACAACTACGAAAACCAAACCATGGGGGAGTGTAGACAGAAGGAAGAGAGATATTGGGGGTGTTTGATCATGCTCTTCGGATATCTGTCAGGGCAGAGCTGGCTTATTAGTAGGCAGCTGGATGCTCATGTCTACGTGCATTCCATCTATTGCAATCTGCTGGTTTGGTTTAAAAATGAAGAAAATCTGGACTTGCACAGATATGCAGTTTGAAAAATGATGTTAATTGCAATGTGGAATCTGAAACCATATTAATGAACTTTTCATATTCTGTTATACTAAAATCCATTGGTGTAGCTTGCATTTTGGATGGAACTTTTGCCCATGCATGGTCTTGTAACACTATCCATTGGTCATTTGGGAAATAATTGGCTCACTGATTTAGGCAACTTCCACATGTGGACACATTTTATTATACAGTATCAAACTATAGTAGTAGTTAGTATATAGTATAGTAGTTAATATCACCATCAATATTTTTAAATCAGAAAAGTATTTAAACATTGGGGGGGCTGTTCAGCTCAGGGTGGCAGATATAAGTTTTCCTAAATTCTGTTTTTAGCCTGAAAGCTTAGATTTTCTATCATTAGCCACAATTTTTAGTTTTTCTTTATGTGACAGGCTCTGTTCATTCATTTTCAAGATGATGCCTGCCAAATACCCAAGTCTGAAGAACCATAGTTTATCTGTCAGTTATTCTTTCAAGCAAAAGTGACGTTTTGTGGGAAAAGTGGCTGGTTCAGCTTGCAATTCAACCAATTGCACAAATATTTTCCCTTGAGATAACTTTCCTAATTGAGAATGCAGCAGAAGTATTTTATGTGTACTTTCCCTTTTGTCACACAGAATATTAAAAAAAAAAAAACAGATCCAAGAGTTGAGATTTAATGAAATTAACAGTTTTTACTGCTTTGTCAATGTTATGGACCAAATTGTGTCTTCCCCAAAATTCATATGTTGAAGTCTTCTCTCCCAGTACCTCAGAATGTGGCTGTATTTAGAATTAGGGTTTTTTTTTTAATGTTTATTTTTGAGAGAGAGAGAGAGAGAGAGACAGAGAGAGACAGAGAGAGACAGAGAGAGACAGAGAGAGTGTGCATGAGTGAAGGAGGGGCACAGAGAGAGAGAGAGGGAGACATAGAACAAAAATAGGCTCCAAGCTCTGAGCTGTCGGCACAGAGTCCCATGCAGGACCTGAACTCATGAACTGTGAGATGATGACCTGCGCCAAAGT
Source organism: Suricata suricatta (assembly GCF_006229205.1). Lineage (NCBI taxonomy): Eukaryota > Metazoa > Chordata > Mammalia > Carnivora > Herpestidae > Suricata > Suricata suricatta. The sequence continues at coordinate 70,641,187 of NC_043708.1, forward strand.
TGGACACTTAACCGACTGAGCCATGCAGGTGCCCCTAGAATTAGGTTTTTAAAGCTATGGTTGAAATGAGACCATTTGGATTGGAATAGGATGGATCCTAATCTAGTCTGACTGGTATCCTTATAAAAAGGAAATTTGGACACATAAAGAGAAAAGAACCCAAGGTTATGCATACCCAGAGGAAAGGCCATCTCTATGAGGACACAGAGAGAAGGTGGCCATCTATAAGCTGAGGAGAGAGGCCTCAGGAGGAATCAAATCTGCAGGCACCTTGATCTTGAACCTTCAGCCTCAGAATTAAGAAAATAGATCTCTGTTGTTTAAACCGTATTGCATGTGATATTTAATTATGGCAGCCCTGGAAAACTAATACAGTTCATGAATCTGGCTTTTTACCACCTGATAATAATATGGCAGTAAAGAATACAATGACTAGTAATCCAGCATGGATGCCACTGCTTTGATTTGTGCTAAAGGGCTAGAAGTTTCACCATCAGTGCAAAACTCAACAGAATGAAAAAGGCAAGTAGTGTTTTGGTATTATTGTGAAAATAGTTCTTCGCTCATGGAGTCCCTGTAAAGGTCTTGGGGACCCGACAGGTCCATGGGCTGTACTTTGGGAGCTACTGTTCTACATCTGTTCTCTACCGCTCAGCATGCTCGCCTTGCTTGCTGGTGATTAGCAGATCAATTGTATCATATGCTTTGACTGATCAATGAATAAGTGATCAGAAGCCATTGTGACCAGCAGCCTCCAGTTCTGTAAAAATGAGAAAATAGGCCCAAATACTTTGGTTGAATCTCTAGAGTCAAGGACCATGGATCTGTAGGTCATCGGCTACTGGTTTCTTCTTTGCAATAGTACTCCGGGGGTCAGATGCTAGATCCAGGACGGTTGTGTTTTGGTGACAGATGGAGCAGTCAGTGAAGGGACAGAGTCTGACTATGTTATCTTCAGTAACCATACAACATTTCTGTGGCAGTATTTCAGACTTTCCATTAAAAATGGTGTTGACTGCGGCACCTGGGTGGGTCAATTCGTTAGGTGTCTGACTTCCACTCAGGTCATGATCTCACAGCTCATGAGTTCAAGCCCTGTGTCAGGCTCTTTGCTAATAGCTCAAAGCCTGAAGCCTGCTTCAGATTCTGTGTCTCCATCTCTCTCTGCCCCTCCCCCTCCTGCATGCTGTCTTTCTCTCAAAAATAAATAAACATTAAAAAAAGTTTTTTAAAATGATGTTTACTTATTTAACAAGCAGGTATTTGGGATGGTAACTTGAGTATTTGGCAAAACGATAAAGAAGAGGAATAGAGCAAAATGCTTGCAAGGTTACTGGGTCAAGTAATATACTTAGCAACTGGATCAGGATAGAAATTACAAGAGGCCAGGCTTTTGAACAGAACATAATATAAAGTCCCAAGTATAGATAAATCTAGTCAAGTTCCCCTCATTTAAGGGACTCTTGCTATACCCCGACTGTTGTCAAAACCCTTTCTTTCCTTTTTCTTTTTAGAGAGAGAGAGTACACAAGCAGAGAAGGGGCAGAGAGAGAAGGAGAGAGAAAATCCATGCCCCCACAGAGTCCAATGTGCGGCTCAACCTCATGACTGTGAGATCATGACCTGAGCCAAAATCAAAAGTCAGATGCTCAACTGACTGAGCCACCCAAGTGCCCCTATCAAAACCTTTTCTTACCTTCTTCTGGGGTACTTACCCGACTTTGGAGAAATGAGCTTGACAATCAGTTGGTCGGAGTTCATCGGTACATCTGTAGAAGTCAGGGAATACTCCCTTCCCCTAAGAGGAACACTTGATTTTGAGTATTATCATTATCTCAGATCTTGAAAGGCATTGGTTTTAAAGATACCTCACTTGTGTCTTTGTCTTGAACAAGAATAATCCTAAATGCACAATATCACCATTAGGTGGTTTTCTTATTTATTTTACCTATGTAGTCAGCAACAGAGTTCTTTGTTGTCTTAGAAATATGTGATATGGGGCGCCTGGGTGACTCAGTCGGTTGAGCTTCCAGGTTCCTGGTCAGGTCGTGATCTCACGTGATCTCACGGTTCGTGGATTCGAGCCCCGCATCGACCCAATGACAGCTAGCTCAGAGCCTGGAGTCTGCTTTGGATTCTGTATTTCCCTCTCCAACCCTCCCCTGCTTGCACTGTCTCTCTAGGTCTCTCAAAAATAAATAAAAAACATAAAAAATTAAAAAAAAGAGAAATATGTGATATGAACATACCATTTTAATTTGTTCAAATACATTCCTGTTCAGGGAGTTCTTTGAGCAGAGCAGTATTTTTAAAGAAGGTATGCTAATTATCAAGAAACATATGGCATTTTACTTTTTCCCTACTTAAACTTGCCACAGACTACTTGGCCACTTAAAAATAAAAACTTTAAAAAGCATTTTATGGGGCGCCTGGGTGGCTCAGTTGGTTAAGTGTCTGGCTTTGGCTCAGGTCATAATTTCACAGTTTGTGGGTTGGAGCCCGCGTTGGGCTCTGTGCTGACAGCTAGCTCAGACCCTGGAGCCTGCTTCAGATTCTGTGTCTCCCTCTCTCTCTGACCCTCCCCTGCTTGCATTGTCTCCCTCTGTCTCTCAAAAATAAATAAAAAAAACATTTAAAAAAATTAATAAAAAGCATTTTATTATAAAGTTTTTGAAATATTCCAAAAAAGAGGTTAATAGAATCAATATCTATAGACTCAATTACCTAGATTTAACAATGGTTAATATTTGCTGTCTTTGCTATTTATTTTGGTCCAGTATTTAAAAATAAATTATAAGCATCATGACAATTCTTAAACATTTCAGCATGAATTTTTGAAAAACAAAGTATTTTCCTGCATAACTATAGTACCACTTCCCACCTAATAAAGTTAACAATTCCCTAAAAATCATTTAATAGCCAGTCTACAACCAGATTTTCCTAATTTATGCCCAAATGTCTTTTATAGATTTTAAAAAATTTATTTATTTATTTTGAGAGAGAGAAAGAAAGAGTGAGGGGGAGAGAATGTGAATGTGGGAGGGACAGAAAGGAGAGAGAGAATCCCAAGCAGGCCTTGTATTGTTGATGTGGAGCCCGATGTGGGCCTTGAACCCACAAACTGTGAGATCATGACCTGAGCTGAAACCAAGGGCCAGACTGAGTCACCCATGTGCCCCTGTTTGTTTGTTTTTTTGATAGAGGTTTTTTTTTTCATGTTAATTAATTAATTTTAAATGTTTATTCATTTATTTTGAGACAGAGAGACAGAATGAGTGTGCACGCATATGAGCTGAGGGAGGGGCAGAGAGAGGGGGAGAATCTCTCTGTTAGGCCAGAGCCTGATTTTGGGGCTCGAACTCATCAACCGTGAGATCATGACCTGAGCTGAAACCAAGAGTCAGAAGCTCAACCGACGGAGCCACCCAGGTGCCCCTACAGACAATTTTTAAAAACAGGATTCGGCTCAGGTCATGATCTCATGGTTTGTGAGTTCAAGCCCTGCATTTGTTCTCTGCTGTCAGCACAGAATCTGTTTCAGATCCTCTGTCTCCCTCTCTCTCTGCTCCTCCTCCGCTTACTCTCTCTCACCCTCTGAAAAATAAATAAACATTAAAAAGCAATAAATAAAAACAGCAGATTTTGCTGGAAGATTATGCCTTTCATTTGGTGCTAAATCTTGGAAATTTCTTCAATAGTTGTCCTCCTTCCACTGCTTTCTCTCCATTGTACTTTGTTTTCTCATAACATTGATTATTGAGGGGATGGGGGCTGTTCTGTTGATTATCTTACCTTCTGGATTTGTCTCATTGTTTCTTTGTGGAATCCATTAACTTGTGCTTCTAGCTCCTTGTCTCCTTTTAAAACTAAAGGTTGGATTAGGTTGAGTTTATTTACCGATTTGGGGCAGGAGTCCTGTGTGGAGGACGCTGTGTCTTGTGAACTGCATCATGTCAAGATGGACATGAATGAGACTAAGATCGATCCCTAGGATAAGATGGTGACAGAAAAATCTATCTTTTGTAAAGGTACATATTCCCATTGCAACCAGCAAGTAAAGTGCTTTAAAACTTCTTTTTGGCTTGGAATATTTTTTTTCTGCATGATTTCTTGTGTGAAGCAGGCAGCTATTCTGTAACTGTGAATGCCTCCAGTCTGCTACACCAGAGAGAAATGTTAAAAACTCGTCGCTGTAGCCTGAAAAATTAATATCTAAAATGGTTTGCTCTTTTAGAAAATGAGTAATCCAAGGATGATATGTTCCATTTCTGTACTGAAAGTAAGAGTTTCATTTAAGTGTTATCTCTGAGAATTGTTTAAATTCCCCGAAAATGGACACTTCTGATTTTATTTTGATTGAGTTGATGTATTTTTTCCTTTAAACTATAAGCCTGGTTATTTTGCACAACCTGGGAGGAAGCCTGGGTATAGTTTTATTCCCCTATGCATTGCTTTTGCTCTTCCAGACTTAAAAAGAGCAATTGGAGTTGGTGTGCTAACTGGGGATTGTAATCCCTGGATGAAGAGATTAATCCCTGTGCTCTTGGATCAAACATGTGCAGGCTCAAGAAAAGAGTGAAGGAGAGTCCAAGAGTCGGAAAGTCTCAGATCTATGGTATTAACATTGACTGATCGTATGAAGTGAACAGAAATATTAGTTCATTCCCAGGAAATATCTTTCAAAAACACACAGTTTAAGGGGGCAGGGACAAATTGTGCCTTTGCTCTGCAATGAGGAAACCCCTTGATGGCATTCCGTCACAGAGGGAGATTCCTTGACTCTGAAATAAAATTCCTGGTTATGCTAGATCTTCCACTGTCTTCAAAGACCAGCTCAGGATTTCTCTCCAAGAGCATTTCCCAGCTAACTCTACCTGCAAAATTCCCACGACAGTCTTCTGTTTACTTATTTGTGACTTTCTGATAGCTCACAGTTTATTCATGAAGAGTCTATTCTCCATCGCATGATGGGTCATCTGTCCAGGACTGCCCAGTGGCGACCTTCTTGCCATCTCTACTCCCTCATTCCACAGTTTCCTCATTCGAACAAGACACATGAATGGTTTGGACTTGGGGATTTGATGTCAGAGGTTCATCTTGTGAATCCACTTCTGGTTATTAAAAAAAAATTGGACTCTTTAAGCATGTCATATTGCAATGAGATGAAATTCATTTCCCAACAATTGCTTGCCAGCACTTGTTTTGTTTTGTACTAGGTATCAAGCTCTTTGAGGGGAGGAAGTGTGCAAATTAGACAGACCTGGGTTCACCTGGGTTCATCATCTGCCAGTGTGGGACCAGGACACAGGCTCACAGCCATTGTTACTTGCATTCTCTTTACGCCTTCCAGGATATTCTCTTTTACACTGCCCCACGTATATTTAATAAGTGTTAAAATGTATGGTTGGGATTATTTATTACTGATGACTTTGGTGATAGTTGCCCACATTCTGAAACAGTTGCAGTAGATGATATGGAGGACATCCCTACAGAAAGGAGTCAGGAGGCCAGAGGGCAATGAAGCTCATATACTGTTTTCCCCCGGACACTCAGAGGACTCCTCCTAATGCAGCATACAGCGGGGATCACAGCTGGTGTTTTTGAATTAAGGCTTAATGAACTTCAAGGTCTGTGGTACCCATCACGGTGAAACACAGCAATACAAAAACATTTTTTCTTTTTTTCCTTTCCTTGGCATTTTGCCATTACCACTCTCTACCACCCAGAATACCTCAGAAATTTCCTTTCCCCAACGTTGTTATTGTGGTTAATTGCTATAAAACTTAGAGGCACAAAATTACTACAGTCACAAAAATCAATAAGTAAAATACTAAGAACCTGAAAAAAAATGGATAAAGGACAAATAAAGAAATTTAGTCACTGGTTAACAAACGTAGAAAAATAAACCATCCAGTAATAAAAAATGTAAATAAAGCATTAACAAACCATTTTTCCCCTGACAGATATTTAAACAATGCTTTTGTTATAAAAGGTGATGTTCCCAATGCTGGCAAGATGTTGATAACAATATAAATGTTTGTTTTTTATTGAGAGCCAATTATTTAATATCAAGAGGGTGAAAATATTCATACTAGTTTGAGGAAATACTTCCACTTTGAGGAACTGACTATGTGAAAATGCTATGTATGTTTGAATATAAAGTGAGGTTTATTATCTTCAGAGAAGAGAGTCCCTTATATTTGATTCCTTACAAAAGTTACAAAAAGCAGTATTCCAATTCTTTTACATAGTTATTTTATTTTGTGTGGTGAGTACAGATTAGTAAAGATGCATTAACCTAGAATGATCTCAATCAATGCTAGTTCATGGCTACTTATAAAAATCTTGGATGAGATCAGTGAAAAAGATGATGAAGTGATTTAACAAGGATTTATTTAGTAACTATTCTAGAGTATGCTTTCGAAATGACAAATGTTCAACATTGGTTAAATGTCTGTTGTTTCAGAGTCTTTTATAATTTATTATTATTATTTAACAACATTTATTTATTTTTGAGAGATAGAGCACGAGCAAGGGAGGAGCAGAGAGAGAGGGAAACACAGAATCTGAACCAGGCTCCAGGCTCTGAGCTGTCGCCTGACCTGGGGCTCAAACCCAGGGACTATGAGGTCATGACCTGAGCTGAAGTCAGACGCCCAACTGACTGAGCCATCCAGGCGCCCCTTCAGAGTCTTTAATTTATTTATTTATTTTAAGTTTTTTTATGTTTATTTATTATTGAGACAGAGAGAAATAGAGCATGAGTGGGGTAGGGGAAGAGAGAGAGGGAGACACTGAATCCTAAGCGGGCTCCAGGCTCTGAGCTGTTAGCACAGAGCCCGATGCAAGGCTCAAATCCATGAGCTTGAGATCATGACCTGAGCCGAAGTGGGATGCTTAACCAACTGAGCCACCCAGATGTCCCTTTCAGAGAGGGTCTTTTAAAGTAAATGTTTTGTTGTGGAGATTGGGAATATTTGCTTATAGCATAAATGGCAAAACAACAGTTCTAACGTTTTATGAATAGGTATCATGATTGAAAAATGTTTTAGTAATAGCTTCATATATGGATTCATAATGTGCTATAATTCAAACAACTTAAACACAAGTGGGCTTGATAGGCTTTGGAAAAATGTTTACAGATTAAAAGAAGCAGCTCTACTGAGGACAAATAAATTGATTTGAGAAGGTTGTGAAGAATTTGAAAAAAATTTTATGAACTATGATGATAGAAAAAAGCAATATTTCAAAATGAATATACTATTTCATATAATATGTGATTTTAAATATGTACATATAACTAAGTTAATGTATTAAATGTTTTAAAGTAGAATTTGATAATTTCATCTACAACCCTAAGGGTTTATATATTCTCTCAGAGAAGAGAGTCCCTTATATTTGATTCCTTACAAAAATTACAAAAAGCAGTATTCCAATGCTTTTACACAGTAATTTTATTTTGTGTGGTTGAGTACAGATTAGTGAAGATGCATTAACTAAGAATATATTCAAGTTGGCTAAAAACCTTTAGTTTGAATCTTCTAAAAGAGAAATGAGGACTACTTCATATTTACATATAAACAAACTTTATATATATATTTATCCTTATATATATATGTATATATATGTTAGTTTTAGATAATAAAAAATCATATACACATATGGTCATTACAGCAATTTAAAAAATATATTTATTTATTTTGAGAGAGACGTAGAAAGTGCATGAGTGGAGATGGGGCAGACAGAGAGGAACAGAGAGAACCCCAAGTGGGCGCTGTGCTGTCAGTGCAGAGCCCAATGTGGGGCTCTATCCCACGAACCCTAAGGTCATGACCTGAGCCAAAATCACTGAGCCAAAATCAAGACTTGGAAGCTTAACCAACTGAGCCACCCAAGTGCCCTGGTCATTACAGCAATTTTAATAATAGGAAAAATGTAGAAGCCCTCTAAATTCTCATTCATAAGGAACTGATTAAGTAAACCATAGTCTGTTCTTAGACATAATATTAATGTGGCTCATTAAAAATACTGATTAGGAAAAGTTATCTAATAACATAAAGAATTGATTACATAATGTTAAAAAATATACAAATGTGTACATGAAGTATGTAATCAAACATTGAAAATCTATAATTGAAAAAGTGATAATCTATACATTGAAAAAGAAAACTGGGAAGGGATATACCAAAACAGTAACTGCAGTTGCTTTTTTGATGATGGTCCTGATTTTCTTTCCACATAGATTTCTGTCAGGAATTCTAGGGAGGAAAAAGAGCTCACATCATCGAATTCTAGCCTGACTAGTGTAGACAACATTCTCATTGTAGGCATCCACCTGAACTCATTCTGACAAGGATGTTTATTTCACTGCTGAATGGCAGTCAAGTATCACAAAGCTATTCCTGCTATTGAAACATATGTTGTTTTCCTCTTTGCCCCAGTTCTGCCCTCCTTTCTGCCTGGGCAAATTGATGTTCTCTGTGTGTTCCAGCTGGGCTTCTTCGTGGACATATTGGAAGAGAAGTGGCTTCTCTGGAAGACTCCATACTCTCCTGGTATGATCCACACTAAGCCTCCAAACAAAGAGAGAACAAACTTCCATCTTTCATTTTGGTCAGTGTTCAAGTTTTGAAAATGTCACCATGGTTGCTTAGTCTCTAGCTTACAGCCATTATCTCAATTAAAATACAATGCTTCCTCCCTCCCACTCCAACCTGAGAAAAACCAAAGCCTCAATCTACTTTTGTCATTCACTAAATTAGTGTGAATTGGTTTCAGGTCATTTTTTGATATCAGGCTTTCTTGGGAATAGATGGAAAGCATATGAGGGATGTGATGGGGAGGAGGGCCCAAGGGAAAGATACAGAAAGATAAGAATGGGGAGCCATGGATGACCTGCTTTTCAGGTTGTGGAGGGCTTTGGATCATCAAAGACTGGATTATTCGAGTTAGAGCTAAGCATTTTTTTTGTGTGTGTGTGGATTCTGCAGGATTCAAGGAGTCTGCACTTCTTGAATTCTCATATTTTCTTTCAGAGACCCTAAAGAAAATACCCATCCTAATATTGCCCCTTATATTTTTTGGAGGGGGGAGATCAGGTTAATATCAATATTCCAGTTCACAATAGTATTTTACCTGATACTAAGTCTTTGTTTCTTTTCTTGCATGTTGTCCTTGTTTTTTCTATTTTTCTTAGCTTTACTAAGTAGGCAGTATACAGCAGGGGCCATTTTCTTGGAGTAAAAAAATAGTAAGGAAATCTACAGACTTAGAGATGTTCAGGGTACAATCTCTCACAGATAGACTACAAAGAAATGACCTTGTGAGGCTTGGTATGAGCTAATAATGGTATTCTGATCATCAGAATCCCATTCCCATTGTTCTGCATGTGGAGTGAAGAAAGGTCCTGCTGCACATGGCTTTGAATGCCTGTATGGAGAGTGATCACCATGTGGGATTCGGAGAGTGAGATGAGCAAGGTCAATGATATACGAAAACATTCTGTCAAAATTTTGGGTAGATTTGCAGGTTTTTCTTAGGTATATGTAAAGTTGTAATACCTACTTTTCAATGGTTCCTTTAACTCTCAGCCTACTTAAATCTTAGTAAACTCAGTCTTCTTTTTTTTTAATTTTTAATGTGTTTTATTTATTTTTGAAAGACAGAAACAGTGTGAGCAGGGGAGGGTCAGAAAGAGAGGGAGATACAGAATCTGAAGTAGGCTCCAGGCTCTGAGCTAGCTGTCAGCACAGAGCCCGATGTGGGGCTCGAACCCACAAACCCACGAACTGTGAGATCATGACCTGAGCCAAAGCTGGACGCTTAACCAACTAAGCCACCCAGGCGTCCAAAACTCAGGCTTCTTAATTCCCAACAGGAAGCATTAAATCCCTAAAGATGCTAAGGAGACAGTCTCCCAGTCTCTCTTTGAGCAGGTGTTAGATGACTGATGGGATCACAAGTATGGGAATTTGTAAGAAGCTGATTCTCATGCCCTGCCCTGGGTAGTTGGCAGTTGCGACCCACATCTGTTGTGAACTGGCCCAAAGCCAGCGGCTTTTGTTCTCTGAATTGGAAAGGAACTCCAAAGGTGGGGGGTGTTAGGGGTATAGGGAACCACAGGATGTGGATGTTCTGGGTCTCCCGTGCCTCTTAAGGAAGATGCATCTGTTGGATTAAACAGCTGGTAGAAGACTGAGTCAGCAGAGGATGTGAGCAGTTTCCCAGCAGCCCTGTCCCACCCATCCCCTTAGAACATGGGCTTTTCCAGGTTTATTAGCCAATCTGCATAGTCAGTTTTGACTACTGGGATCAGTGTGATGGTGTGAACAATGCTGAACAAAGAAATCCTTCCTCCAGATGCAATGGAGGACAGATGGCATGGGGTGTGGAAGCCAAAAAGCCATGGCAGAACCATTCTAACCCCTCCTCATAAACAATCTATCCAGAAAGAAAGTTATTATAGGAAGTAAGTTTCTCTATTGTTTTTCTCATGAAAATAGAGGTTAATAAATCTCAGTGCAAAATTGTCTCCCCATCCCCTACAATCAATCTGTACTGATCGTTGAGTTAATGAGTCTATGTTGGATAGATCTTCAATTTTCATCACTGAATTCTCTGTGCAGAAACAATGTACAGGAACTGGGAGAAATATATCCAAATGGAATATAAGGTGGTTAGCGCCCTGCTTTATACATAGGTCTTGGAATCTTTGCACTGGAGAGAGGGGAAGAGTCAGATTCATTTACTTTACCTTGAACCCCTAGACTAACACAAGAGTATATTGACTTTTCCCAGGTTTCTTTGGGTAGACTAGATCTGCTGTAAATACATAGTAGAATGAAATATGGAATTAGAGAACAAATGCAGACCAGAGAGTTGGAACTGTCTAAGGTGACAATGCTTCTTTCTTCCAACGAAGGAATATGATTGGACAGCTCCTATTACAGTCCACAGAACTGGTGTATTCAAGCTTTTGCTCTGGAGCTTCATAGGATCCATACATCCTGTAGAATCTAAGATTTAGTTCTGAGCCTTTATAGGAGTGATATGTAGATAGCCCAAACTTTTCCTCTCAATGAGTATGGCAAATTACCATGATGAAGTAGCTGGTCCTGGAGTTAGCTAGAAACTTTCAAGTCTTTATGAGTTAGGTAACTGCAAGAGTCATAGTACTGATGAAGTTCAGGCTCAGTCCCCAAGTGCTGTTTCAGGGACAGATCTCTGAGAAAAATGCCCACAAGTGGTGCAAGGTGGAGCTAACTTTCTAGACTTGCATGGGTTCGGGTAGGACTGAGAAGCAAGAGCAGGAATGGGAAGGGACCTGGTTTGTGTCATTTCTCTGTTGAGATGCAAATGATCTGGAAACAATTATTGTGGGGGATATAAAGCTCAGGATGAGGGAGGCTGGAAGGAAAAACTGAGGAGTGGAAAGTTTGTAGGGTATCAACACTCTGTGAGTAGATTTTAAAGAAGAAAGTATGATATTATAAAGAGGAAGTCCAAGGATCAAGATTAGAGAAAGATATTAGAAATTGATGCTGCACAAGACATTAAGTAAATGATAGGTATGGAACAATAATACTAAGGGTATTTTTTATTAATGTTGTATTGTCCCAAGGTAGTTCAAGCTTGAGCCCTTTGTTTCTGATAACTGCCTGGGATAATGAAGAAATGGGAGAGAGAATCTCCATAGAGATTTCTGAAGAAATTCAAATTTTTAACTTGTACAGTGACCTTGTAATGGAAATAAGAATGCACAGGAAAGCCCTTTGGGAATTAGCTTCAGATGTGAAATACTAGAAAATACAAATAAGCCCAGAGCATTTACAGAAAAAGAAAATTCCATGCCTAGAGAATGATCAGATTTAACATAGTTTGGAACATATAATTTTCCATCAGAATATTGGTAACATTTCAGTAAACTCGGGTCTGGATGCCTTGTGATGAATAAAAATGGCAGCTGTTATTTTATGTGAGTTCAGTCAGAGAGACATGGGGCAATTTGTCTGATCCCTGATTCTTTGTTTAGCAGAACCTCTTGGCTCAGAAACACATTGAGATGTCTTATGTTTTTCAGGTCTTTTGTTTGTGACTGCTGTTTAGGGCTCTTATACCTGAGGACTTCGCCTTTTTCATCATGTGTCTATATGATGTGGGACACCCTGTATTAGAGACACAGATGACCTATTTGCAAGCCTTGCCTAAGACCTAATTAATATCAGTACCTCAAGTAGCTTACAAGATTGGATTCTAAGGCTATAATAAGGGAACATAGACTTCCTGGTCTTTTTCTTACTGTCCCAAAATATAATCAGATAATCCTCTGTCTTGGTACTTGGGAGCCAAGTTACTTTCTTGCAAAAACATTCTCAAGAGTTCCTTTAGAAAATCTAAGAAAGCTTAAGTCTGAAGACAAGCTATAGCCTGAAGCCCAGGCTGCTGACTTGAGCACAGATGGGAGAATGTTAACAGCCAAGAAATATGAGGTCTTTGGCTTCTTTCCCAGAACTGCCAGGCTAAGACCTTGGCAGAGACTCAACAGGAAACTGAACTCTATTTGCATATCCTTTTATACATGGGAGATTAAAAGCTTCAACCTTGAGTGATCACAGTTTTTGAGAATCATGATGAGGCATTAAAGAGAAGGAGGAGTGTCTCAAGGGAGGTGAGCTGGAGGCAAGGCAAGGTAGGTGTGAGGTTAGCAATGACTTTCAATCCCCTTTGATTAACCATGAGTGTATTTCATTTAGTTCTTTTTAAAAAATTCTATCCTCATTGGGTCACATAAAGGAATCGGCTAGGCAGAAATCTGTGCTTCCCAATGTTGGGAATCTGTCAAATTTGATCTCTTTTGTCCCATGGCTTCTTCCTTGTCTCTCTTCCTGCGCAAGGATCTATCATTTGTTGGTGGTGCTGAAGGGACCGTAGAGATCATTTAATATAAACTCTTTATTGTACAGATGAGCATCTGAGGCTTGAAGAAGTTCACTGACTTTCTAAAGTTATACAAAAGGAAGTAAGAGTTCTGACTCCCACCTCCCTTTTCCTCAACAGGCTGCTAGCTTTACTTAGGAGGTGGAAGTTTCCCCGGATCTCAGCTAGCTTCTTTCCAGCATGTGATTTGGCACAAGTACCCTTCACTATCTTCTCCCATCAGAAAATGCATTTCTGGCAAGAGAGCAGCTTTGATTTCCCTAGCTTTTCTTTCCAGTTCCCCTGGATAAGGTCCCTATAGTTTTTTAAAGGAAGAAGCCAGGGCACTGAAATGGGGATAGGGGCTATTTATCACTGGGACTCATTTAGGGGAATTGGATTTTCTTGGCCAAGTACTATAATGAAAACTAACCCCATGTAGGCAGCATGGTCAGCATGATGATGGACAAGTGTTGCCCTTCATAGATTAGTAGCCCCACTTTATAGGTTCCTTTGTAAGGGTGGGAAAAGATCTCTCAATTCCTAAAAAGGTGCATTAAATGTACCCTCAGACTGGGGAGGTCCTGTAGAAGAATGTCCTCAAAGCTAAATAGGGCAGACCTTTCTGAAGATTGAGAATTTAGTGCCTGGACCTCTGGAAAAGAGGAGGCACTGGTAATAATTGTAAGACACAGACCTCACACTACGTCAAAAATGATGACTTGTGCGTTACTGAAAAGGACCAGTATGAGAAAGTTCAGCCCAGGCAAACACCACAGGCTGGAGACTGAGGTGGGAAAGTGCCGACAGACATGCCATGGAAGTCTTGGATGCAAAATGTAAGGGTAGGATCATGGGTACCCAATTGGAAGTAGTTCTGCCTTCCTTACTTGGCTTCCTTTTACAGAGTAAAGCCTACTGCAGTCAGAAAGGACTCTGGAAAGGTACAAAGCCCACGGTTTTTTTTTTTTTGCCCACAGATATTATTTAAGAAATAGCTTTTAATAAGCTCCAGAAAAAGAAGACTCCTGAGTTGTGTAGCACAGTACGTTTGGAAGCAGGCTTCCTGGGCTTGTGTCCAAGTTCAGCCCTCACCAGCAGTCTGACATTGAGCAAAGCCTTGACCTCTTCTTGCTTCAGTGCCTTCATTTGTAAAATTAGGATAATAATGACAATGGGTTGCTGTGAAAATTAAACAAATTAAAACATGCAAACTACTTTGAGCAGTGATCTGTAGATAGAAAAGTATCCTCCATGACTGTAGGCCATCAGTTATTATTACTAGTACCTCTTTACAGTTGTTGATGATTTCCATTTTAAGGAGATTTTCATTTTTAACTTCTTTTTGCTGAAATCTCAGAATGTTTTCTCTTTTTCTCAATTCCTAGGAAATGTGGACAACTGGTCATAGAGTCACAGAGGGTAAGAACTGGAAAGGACCTCAGGCTGTATCAATTCCAGCCTCTTTACCCTATATAAATGAGCCTGGGAGGTGATGGGTTCAAGTTCTCACAGGGTAGAACTAGGTTTTGAACACAGCTTCCAGTCTAGTGGGTTTCTTTCTCAATGTGTAATAAGTCTTCAGATGCCACAATTCAACACTGTTTAATTTCTCTAAGACTTACTTGGGATAACTCTGGAACAGGCCAGGACTGTGACCGTGTGGAAGGAGCTGACTGGTGCTGAGTATAACATAGTCATTCTTACAATCTCATAGTACCTTATTTGTTTTCTCTCTCTCTTTTTTAATTATTTTATATATCATTTCATTTTATTAAATTAAAAAAAATTTTAATGTTTTTTTAAGGTTTATTTTTGAAAGAGAGAGAGACAGAGTGTGACTGGAGGAAAGACAGAGAGAGAGGGAGACACAGAATCTGATGCAGGCCTTGGATCATGACCTGAGCTGAAGTTGGATGCCCAACTGACTGAGCCACCCAGGCACCTCATATGTTATTAAAATTTTTTGATGTTTATTTATTTTTTAGAGAGAGACAGAGTGCAAGTAGGAAGGGGGAGAGAGAGAGGGAGACAGAATCTGAAGCAGACTCCAGAATGCAGGCCTCAAACTCAAAGACTGCAAGATCATGACCTCAGCTGAAGTTGGATGCTTAATGAAATGAGCAACCCAGGCACCCCTATATTTTTTTATTAGAGAGAGAGAGAGAGAGAGAGAGAGAATATCTTAAACAGGCTTCACACTCAGCGCAGAGCCTGACACAGGGCTCAATCCCTCCACCCTGGGATTATGACCTGAGAGGAAATCAGGAGTCATCCACTCAACCTGTTGAGCCACCCAGGCACCCCTGGTTTTCTCTTTCTTTTTAAAAATTTTTTAAAAATGTCTTTAAAATTATTTTTGAGAGACAGAGAGAGTCAGCATGAGCAGGGGTGGGTCAGAGAGAGAGGGAGACATAGAATCCAAAGACAGGGTCGAGGCTCTGAGCTAGGTGTCAGCACAGAGCTTGAGGCAGGGCTCAAATCCATGAACTGTGAGATCATGACCTGAGCCTAAGCTGGACTGAGCCATCCAGGCACCCCGGGTTTCCTCTTTCTTAATAGCGCTTTCATATTGTTGGCTTCATTTATTTTGGGGGGAAAAAAGAAAGGAGATGGGAATTTGTGTCTGAATGGAAGGCAGGCTCCAGCCATTACTCCATCCATTTCTCAGCAGGGAGGATCAAAGGTACTGTATGGGGACAGAGGACAGGGAGTAAGGAGCAAGAGTCCCTAAGGAGTGAGGTTTACTTAGGTTGAGATGAGTGGGAGGGAGCCCAGCCTTTCTTCTTTATACGACACACTTGCTCTGCACTGAGTATGACGCTAGGCACTCATAGGAAGGACCCAGTGAGGGTTTGAGATTTCAAGGAGTTTCTATAGGAAGAGGTAGAAAGCAAAGGCAGAATTGTTGTCAAGCCCTTTGGAATTCTTTGAGGGGTCTTTACTCCCACCGCACTGAAGACACTTCCTACTCTTCCATCCGCAAGGACACTATACAGGGCTCATCTTGGCTGGGAGGAGAAAGATCTACCAGCTGACTGGAGGGGAGAAGAGCATAGTAGGGGTGTGGACTAGAAATACGGGAGTGGGAGGTTGCTTTCCTGTGGCAACCAGGTGTCAGAGTGTGGTGGAAAGAGTACTTGACCAAGAATTAGGATACCTGCACTCTTATGGCTTTGCCAACAGCTGGTTGTGTGATGGGGAATTCAGTTAATTTCTCCATTCTTCAGTTTCTAGTTCTTCAACTGAAGAGGTTGAACCAGGAGGTGGTTCAAGTTTCACACTGTTCTAACACTCTGTGTGTGTGTGTGTGTGTGTGTGTGTGTGTGTGTGTCTATGTGCACGTGCGCACGTTGTGGAGTTAGCAGAAGGCCTATCGGGCTGAGAAGGATATCCTTTACATGTAACACTTGATGGTTTGGATGCTCAGGAAGGGACGGGCTGTGAACTCAGAGATTTTTAAGTTGATTTTGACCACAGAGGCATGTGATTGCTGTCTCTGCTCTGATTTCAATGTATGGTGTCTTCATTTGCAAACTCGGTGCATAAAAAAAACCCTCCTCCCTTTCTCTAGACCACGGAAACAGTTACTCCTCTATCAATCCCTCATGACTATAATATGTGCTATGCAAACACAGTTGAAGTCTTTATGAGGAGCCTTTGATGTGACAGAACTTCTGACAACTCAGACTTGTGCTGCGTTTCCTTGGTGTTGTCTCTGTGGGCGCTGATTTGCCTTCTCGCTGCCTCTGAGTGATGTTACTCACTTTTGTCAGGTGGTGAGTAAAGATGGAAACTAACTCTGGGGGCAACCCTGAGCCTTATAGTTCTAGCACACCCAGAAGCCCTGGAGGGTGAGTCCCTAAAGCTTTGTGGGATATTGTAAAGACACTACAGCTTTCTCCTCAGTGACTCCAAATTAGGTTTATCTTGGGCTGGCTTACTGGAGACAGGGAAAAACTAAGAAGCTTGCTGAGGTGAACACATGTTTTATTTAGCTTCCCTGCCTGTTGGGACCATTTTTGGAAGGCGCCTCAATCAGCAAGTATAGATGAGACTGCAGACTCTCTCCTGGGGAAGCTAGGTCCTCTTGGGGACAAGCAAGAGAAATGCATCATCTGATTTGTATACTCTCCTTTTACGGTTGGGAGATACTCATCAGCTCATAGAATGTGGTCACGGGAGTAGGAAGAGAAGGCAGACAGCTTGATCTTACCTGTCCCATATTCTATTTGTCAGTAACCTAGTTCTGCCATTTTCCCTTTCAAGTTCTAAGTTTTGACCTTTTCAGGACTGCTTCTTCCCCATTTTGTGTTAATGAATGGATTCCAGCACTTGGTTTTGAAAAAGGAAAGTCTGAACTATTAGTGAAAGAGCTCTCAGCAAGTAAATGAAAGACTATTGCCCATCCCCCCAGGGCTACAGAAAAGCTGGTACTATTATGGGTCACAAACCTGGACATGAAAATATTACTTCTACCCAAAAAGTCTGGCAGTTACTCAGACTCCAAATATTACCCTCCCGGCTCTCCTCCAAGCCTTCGTTGAAAAGGGACCGTCTCATTGCAGCCTTTCTTGACCACCTGATTGAAAGTGATTATCTCCCCCAGACTCCAGGTAACATCCCCCTGTCTCTTCCTGCGAGTCTTCTTCATGACAATTGCCATCATCTAACATGTATTATCTTACTTATTTTCCTTTGTGTTTATTTTCACTAAAATAAACTGTAGAGATGGCCGCCTGGGTGGCTCAGTTGGTTGGGTGTCGGACTTCAGCTCAGGTCATGATCTCTTGGTTAGTGGTTCGGCCCCACATTGGGCTCTGTACTGACAGCTTGGAGCCTGGAGGCTGCTTTGGATTCTGTGTCTCCCTCTCTCTCTGCTTCTTCCCTGCTTGTGCTCTGCCTCTCTCTCAAGAATAAATAAACATTTAAAAAAATGTAAAATAAGCTGAAGAGTTTCTGAGTACCACACACCCAGTATATCTAGACAAGTACCTGGCACACAGTAGGTATTTAATAAATTGTTATTTCATAAAGAGATGAATGTTGTTACATTCTCTGATAGCAACTTAAGTCTCCAAAGCTCTAGAATTTGCATTGGTCTTTTTTCTTAATAAGGTGTTGCCCTAGTAATATATTTATCCTGACATTCCTTTCTGAAAGTTATAAATACTCATGAGGCTTTGCCCTTAAGCCAGAAAAAGATAATTTAAACTTCTCTATTGTCCCACACAGATGCAGGTAAATAAAAAACTTCTGGCTATTGGATTTCTTATTTAAACACAGAGTTTGAAAACTTGCCATGTTTAAGTTAGCACAAGCAACTGCATTTTGGCTTGATTTCCTTTGTCCTGTCACCAGATCCTTTTCCTATTGAGTACTGAATGATGCGCTGCTTCCCCCGCCCCCCGCTCTTTCTACTGGCTGAGTACTGCCTTGCAAGCCCTTGAACATCCAGAGAACTCCTTCAGGAGTTGATATACACTGCTGTACACTGCTTTCTTTTCACAGCATATGTATTTGTGTATGTGTGAATTGCTAAAAAAAAAAAAACAAAAAAAAACCCCCCCAGGATTCTGCCTTCTTGAAGAAAACCAGAATTATGTGGTAGTAGTGGTTGTGGTGGAGGTAAGGGGGACAAGGGAGTTAGGAATTGCTCTTTAGTTTAGGAAAATGTGTTACTGTGGTTTTTGGTTACCAAATGCCATGCCCCTGTGTGGAGAGGAAGCTTACAAAAATCCTTTGTGAAGTAAAGTAGAAATGTTCAGCTTTTTCCTGCTCACAACTCAAGGCCTTACGAATAAAAGAGGCCGGGGAAGGTGGGGAAAGGTGGTAAAGGGGAAAGCCTGCCATTCTCTTCTTTTATTCTTCTTATGGGGAATGTTCAAGAAACATAGGAGCATTAATGTCTGCTCTCCAAAACTAAGTTGTTTGGTGTTCTAGAGGTCTCTATTATCAATCCTTTAGAAAATCTTGTTACGGTTTATAGCACTTTGTTAGTGGACAGATGAGGCCTGGAGAAAGCATCTCAGAAGGCAAAGTTAGCACCAGTCCTGTGCACACTTGCATCTCCCAGCAGCCAGCTCATTTACTCATTCAATGCATTTTTTTTAAAGTTTCTTTCTTTTTTTTCCTCAACTGTTCGAAATTTCTATAACCTGGCTCTGGATGCAGCAGGGCAAGGCCTCACACCGTTTCCCAATGTTCTTGCAAGCACTGTAGGAATGCACAGGGCCACCCCAGGCCCAGGCACACTGGAGGCTTGCAGTAAAGTTTATTTCTTTATTTTGAGAAAGAGAGAGCGTGAACACGAGCAGGGGATAGGCAGAGAGATAGACGGAGAACAAGAGAGTCCCAAGCAGGCTCTGCACTGTGGGGCTCCAACTCACAAACTGCGAGATCATGACCTGGGCCGAAATCAAGTCAGACACTCAACTGATTGATCCACCTAGGTGCCCCTCAATGCATTTGTTGAATGCCTGTTTGTGCCAGACTTACTCTAAGTGCTGGAGTTAGGGCATTGAGCAAAACAAAGTCCCCCACCATCACAGAGTTTACATTCCAGTGGAGAGCTAAATGAGAAATAAATAAGCACGTAAAGTATACAGCACATCAAATGGTGATAAATGCTATGGAGAAAAATTAAGCAGGGAGGAGAGATGGTATTTTCTGGAGGAATGAATGATGAGTGTGCTCTGATTAAAAAAATTACAGGTATAAGCTTACCATTTCAATTACTATTTGGGGGCAATATGTTGAAATGAAGAGTAGGAAAGAAGCCTAGAGTCTGGAGTTTTTCTTTTTTGTTAGCACGGAAGAGTTATCAGCCTGCACTTCCTGTCTGAGACATCACAGCAGCCAAGACTCTACCTAAAACCTTAATTCATTGCAGTGCTTTCTGGTGTCAGTTTGCTCATTTTGAATGCAGAGAACCAGAAATGACAGATCTTGAGCCCTTTTGCTGCCTCCATATAAGGATAATAAGCCAATAAAAATGGAAGCGACAAACTCAGACACTTTGCCACGCAGTAGAGATATCTATGGCTGGTAAAGTTAGCCATCCTGTGGATCTGCCAGAGACCTGTAGAATTTCTCATGTTCTCTTCACACTAGCCCCAGACCCCTGTAGCTGCCATTCTAGGCAGTCCTCTGAGAAGAAAAGGAGAAGGCAGTGAATACATTAGCACCCCAGAAACTCTTAAGGCAGTCCAACAAGATAGTACGTTTGACAAACATCAGAGGGGAGGAATATGTGGGTCCATTTCCTGGGAGAAGAGCTGCTGACCTGCAGGTGGGGCTCAGGAGTCTAAGAGGCAGGGGGCTGGGTAGCAGCTGTCTTCTTTCAGCCCTGGTGGGGGGCGTTGGTGGGCATCTCCAGAGAACAGCCTGGAGGCTGAAATTGGAACTGGTGTTTTACAACAAGGGAGGGAGAGATGGGAGATGGAAGGAGTTAGGCACCCCCACCTCCACTCTCCTTTTCTGGGGGCTGGACAGGAGTCAGAGAACGCCTGCAGCACCAGATGCCTGGATGTCACACACTTGTTCCCAGCCATTCTGCAACTCAGATACTGTTGTAGGTGATACATCTCTTCAGTATATCCCCCAAGCCCTAGTGCAGTGCCAGGACCGTCAGCCTTCAACTCAGACCCAAATCCTGGCTCTGCTTCTGTAACCTTAGGTTAGCCACTCAGGCCCCCTGAGGCTCAGTCCCCCCATCTGTGAAACAGGATTAAGTGAGCTCACACCTGCAAAGTGGCTGCATATTGTTGGCACTCAGTAATTGAGTTCACTTTCTCCTTGATTATTCCATTTTATCATTTGCTCTTCCTTATGATAAGTAACATCTACTGAATAGCTACTATGTGCGATACGAATTACTTTCTTTTGTTACCTTTTTACAACAACACGGTGAAGTTGGAACTCATTATCTCCATTTCAAAGATGAAGAGATACAGCTGATTTCAGAAGACAGGGTGAGTCTTATGCCAGGATCACAAAATCTCCGAAAACGTTTGAGAAGTCGTGTGGGACCACTGCTGCATTGTCCTGGTTTCTTGACAGGTGGTCACAGATCTTCAGTGTGAGTGGGTCCAGTGGTGAGGGCACAGCCCCTGCTATTCCTTACTTCTGACACATGCTGGAGACTCACTCCTCTGAGCGACCTGCCCTGCCCTGAGTCATATTCCGTGTCCTCCAGTGCAGACCCTAAAGTCTGAAACCTGTCGCCCTCCCTTACTAGATGTGGTACTTTGGGCAAGTGTTTTAGCTTTTCTGTCCTCATTTGTAAACTGGGGATAATAATAGAAAATGCATTATAGGGTTGTTGAGAGGATTAAATCATAAAACACTTGTCAAGTGCTCAGTAGTACCTGATATATAGTAAGCACTCAACAGATGTTAATTATTATTACAGTTAACCTGCAGTTTTATGGATTTGTCCACATAGTTTGCCTCCTTCTCCTCAAAGACATTCTTCCCAGTCTCTGTCAGAAGGGCCCCTTGGGTCTCTTCCTAGGAATCCATCTTGCAGGCCTTATAAAACCATGGTTCCAAAACTTTGACACCATCTGTGTAACTAGCTTCTAAATGTCATTCTTTTTTCCAAAGTCATGATTTCAAACTGGGAGAAGAATTGTACCCTTTTAGTCTTGGAGATGCGCTCTACCTTCCCACCTATAGTTCATCAAACAAGAATAACTGGATACAAGTAGCAGGCTATGGGCTTAGTGAGTGGTGACAGGGCCTCTGTGGTAACTTGGATGCATGCTAGCTAGGAAGGTTGGGTCCAAACTCCTTTCCCAGAATGTGAGCTCAGAGTGCCTGATCTAGATGGCGATTGGGGAACTTGATTTTACCCAAAGGCAGAGTCAATACCCTGAGCCTTGCCGACAGTTCAGCCAAAGATGCAACCCAACAGAGTGGGCAGAGAAGTAGAAGCCAGTTGAAATCAGACCACTAGGACAGAGTGAGTAGGTGTTATATGCAGAGTAAAAAGGAGAGAGTCACTGAAGGGGTGGAATGAACTGTTTGGGGAGAAAAATGATGAGAACTCATGGGGAGTCATGAAATATATATTTCAGGCAGAGTCATGAGAGATAGGAGGGTTGGGAAGACCCTTGGTGGAACAGGGAGAAGCCCTGACTGGAGCTGACTGTGTGTTTGGCAGACACTTACCAGTATCTCTCTCTTTTTAACTTTTTTTATGTCTTTATTTTATTTTTGAGAGAGAGAGGCAGAGAGCAAGCAGGGGAGGGGCAGAGAGAGAGGGAAACACAGAATCTGAAGCAGGCACCAGACTCTGAGCTGTCATCACAGAGCCCAATGCGGGTCTTGAACCCACAGACTGTGAGATCATGACCTGAACTGAAGTTGGATGCCCAACCAACTGAGCCACTCAGGTGCCCCATTACCAGTCTCTTTGTACTGATACTGTGGAGGGCAATATCTTTGACTAGTAGTGTTAGCTGGAGAAAGTTCTCTCTATAGACATTGCCTGAAGTAGTCCAGTGAAGCTCTTAAAAGTTGTATTTTATTTGTTTTTAAGTTTATTTATTATGAAAGAGTGAAAGAAAGTGCCAGTGGGGGAGTGGCAGAGAGAGGGGAAGACAGAGGATCTGAAGCAGGCTCTATGCTGACAGCATGCAGAACTCGAACCCATGCACCGTGAAATCATGACCTGAGCTGATGTCAGATCATGAAAACCATATAGATGCTAGAGATGGAGTCTTGTCCTTCATGTTGGCAAGATGACCAGTAGTGCAACTGTTCATGCTGGAGGAAGGGTGGAGTTTTCCCAACCTCATCCTATAGGATAGCTGAGTTTCTGGTGAATATGATTAGAGAGAAGCTGAACACCACCCATTACTGTACTTTGGGAAGTGTCATGCCCTAAGAACTTTGGGTATGGAGTCAAATTATTTATGAAGCTCAAACAAAACAAAACAAAACAAACCCTCAAAACATTAAGAGTGTATAGTGAATGCCACAATTCCTAACTTTGGCTTTGTTTCTCCTCTCTCCTGCATGCAGCCCCCTGGCCACACCTTGCTGGGAGTGGTCTGTCTGAACACCCTGGGAGTACATAGACAGCCTGAAGGAAAGGCAGGGAATGCCAGCCTTCTCTGGCCCTCATTTCTTTAATGATGTGTTTAAGAGAAAATCACAACCTTCCTGGAATGCCATTTTACCTAGATCTCTGTGGTTTTGAGCTGCTCCGAAGTGGACCTGCAGAAGGATGCAGTCACTGGCACAGTAGTAAGATCCTTCATCTCTTTCTGATGCCTCAAGGATCTTCAGTAGACTGGCTGTTTGAACCATCAATTTGACTTTGGAGTCTTTCCTGAAAACCAGGGCCATACATACTCTTTCTCAGCATCTGAAAGTCACTGTGTTATCCTGGGTCTTCCTGTGCCAGGTGATGTGGTAGTCAGTGGTTATTTCTCCTTCCATGGAGGAAGAGACTGATCCCTCTGCCCTCAGACACACAGAGTTACTACTAGGTCTTGCACCAACACGACAGCTGACATGACACCTGAGAGAAAAGACAGGAGAGGGCTCTGTGAGGGTGGGGCTGAGATCCCTGAGGAAGGGGCACTGACCATGAGTATGTGGGCCTGGCGGCTCCATTCCTCATTGTTGTTGAGTCTTGCCCAGTTGAGGTTCCTGGATGGCCTCACCTGTCCTGAAGAGGGTGAGAGGGATGTCTGGCATGGCTCCCCTCAGGGACAGCTCTGCTTCCCAATTTGCCCTCGGCCTGGTCCTTCTGAGTCGACACTCTGGGATGCATTTGTACCTGAGGAAACCAGCCACAATGGGTGGCCGCTCTGTTCCCCAGGAGGGACTTTGCCAATCATAGGAGGCTTGCAGAGCCTGTTGCCTGTTAATGGGATGACAAGGCCACCTTAAAGATCAATGATGTGGTCCACATGAGATGAGGTGAAGGCAGCTTATTGGGTTGATAACAAGGCTTCTGCTTCCCACCCTAGAAATTAACTCTTGTTTCTCCGTTTTCATGTTAGATGTACATGTCTGTGGTGTTGTTAATAGTTAATACCAAAATCATTGGTATTAACAATCAAAAAGAATTATTGACATTTACAGCCATAATCAAAAGAAAGCAAGCAGATCAATATAGCATGTGCACGAGGATGGTGGGTGTTGCATGACCCCTGTGTTTACTGCAAACTCCCTCTACACCAAGTTGGGTAAGGGTGATTCATCCAAGTATAAAAGAGAAATCCAGTGAAGCACTGTCTTCAAACTTGAGCCAGAGTTTCCTGATCTTTATTGAGCTCATCTATCTTCTTTTCTGAAGGGTTCTTGGGTCACCTATGTTGAATTACAGAAAGCAAAATATTTTTTAAAAAAACTTAAAAACCACCACTACATTCCAGTTTATGATAGCCTAAATTTATGTGTACTTCAACAGTGAGGAGTGTTTGAATTCCTGGGACTAAATTTTGAATTTCAAGACCAGTGATCTATGAAATTTTGAAATAAAACAGGTAGTTTTTTTTTTTTTTAAGTTTATTTATTTTGGGAGAGAGAGTGAGGGAGCCGGGGAGGGGCAGAGAGGGAGAGGGAGAGAGAATCCCAAGCAGGCTTTATACTATCAGTGTGGAGGCTGATGCAGAGCTTGAACCCATGAACTGTGAGATCATGACCTGAGCCAAAATCAAGAGTTGGATGCTCAACCAACTAAGCCACTTACATGCCTCCAAACAGGTAAATTAATAATGGAAACTGGAGACTGCAGCAGAAAGTGGGAAGAGGGTCATTTGGTATGTGAAGAGATGGGAGCAAAGGTGGAGTTCAATGTCTGAGGAAAGGCATAGGACATAAATTCTCATGCTACCAGAGGAGAGACCCACATAAGCTTTCTGTTTTCTCCAGTGTGACTGGGACCAGACTGGCCTGGGGAAATTCAGATAGAAGCAAGCTCAAGTTGGCTTTACCTATGGCAGTTGCTCTCCTTACCTTGACCTCATCTCATTACCCAACTGCTTGTCTCACCCATCATTCCTAGAGGAACATTAGCAAGTACTCAAGCTGGTCATATTATTTGCAATTACAAATTGCACCATCAGAACTTATCTACCTACCTGTAGGCACCCATTCTCTTCGATTCTTTGAAAGTTGCTAAGAGCAACTTCTCTGGACGTTCACAGTTGATTTTTTTTTTTTTAAATCAGGTAGTCTCACTCTTGGCATATCCTATAAATCTAGTCATTTTTACCATGCACCAGCCCCTAAGGATTCCCTGGTGAATGACGGATGTGGTTTTTCTTTCCTGGAGCTTGCGTTCTATAATGGGAGCCAGTCTTAATGATTTCCCAAATGAATTCCTTCACTGCTGATGTAATAAGCACTCCTTGGATGCAAAGGGATTATGAGAGCATGTTACAGGCATCAGGACCTAGTTAGGAGATCTGGGGAGACTTCCCTGAAAAAGTGGCTTTGCAGCTGAGATTTAAAAGCAGAAATTAGTCTGGATTGCCAGATAGTATCTGTCGCTTTGGATCTACTTTCCTTCATACTTGAGGAGGCTAACCTTAACGGACAGCATCCACCTGGTTCCTTTGGTCTCTGGCACCCCATTTAGTTCGGCTAATGGGAGGCACCATCAGGAGATTGGAGAGAAAGAAAGGAGAGAGAGGTGGAGTGGTATTACCCCAGGTCCTTTCCTGCCAGGCTGTGGATTGGCATTGCCTGCCTCCCTCTGTGGGGGGCGCCAGCTCCTCTCTCACAGCTGCTGGTCCTAGTAAGGTCTCCACCACTCCATGCTTTGGATCTAGGGTGGTAGTGGCTTCTGTCTTGCCAGACCCAAGAGTGTTTCATCATCTTTTTTTGGTTTCCCATAAACCAACGGTATTAGTTTCCTAGATCGGCCTTAACAAAATACCACAAACTGGACGGCTTAAAACAAAGAAAGTTATTGTCTCACAATTCTGTAAGCTCAAGATCTGAAATAAAGGTGTCAGCTGGACCATGCTCCCTCTGAAACCTGAAGGGCAATCCCTTCTTGACTCTCCCTAGCTTCTGGTGTATGTTGGCCATCTCTGGTGTTCCTTGGCTTGGCTTGTAGCTGCATGACTCCAGGCTCTGCCTTTGTGGTCGAGTGGTGTTTTCTCTGTGTTTCTGTCTTTATGTGGCTGTCTTCTTACAAAGACATTGGTCATATTGGACGAGGGGCCCACCATACTCCAGTATGATCTATGTTAACTAATGACATCAATCTTAACTAATAATGTCCATTGCAATGATCCTATTTCCAAATAAGAAACCTTTCTATGGTACTAGGGTTTGGACATCAACATATCTCTTTTTGAGGGAAACAATTCAACCCACAACACCTGCCCACATCTTGTAAATGTCTCTTTTATTAGATTTTTTTTCTATTCATGCCTTCAAGGGTACCCTCTGTCTCCAGCTAAGACTCTGACTGATACACCAGAAATAGGGGCATTTGTAGGGGAAAAAAATATTCAAAATAAGAAATAAGGACATGCAAAAAAAAAAAAAAAGCCCTGAGGCAGGAGGAAGTGCCTCAGCCTTAAAGCTGCATTAATATCAAAAGAACTCTTAGAAGGGCTCAAATAAGCCTGTCTTCCTAAGTAATTAACAAAGAACTCTCCCAAATAATGCAAAAAATCATTCTGAAAAATTCCAAGAATGTGCTGTGTTTATGACTGGGATTTATATCTGCTACAGGTTAGGAGTAATTTTAAGAGTTTATTGTTAATGGACAGCAATAACCCTCCTCTCGGCCTGACTAGGAGAGAGTTAGTATGAATAATAAATCAAAGTAAGAGGCAGAAGGCAGTTAGGGAAGGGAACAGGTGATGGTCTGTTGGAAGCTTGGGACAGTGTGGCTAGAAGGTATGTCGTACCCAGTCCAGAAGAGTGAGGACCTGTTCATTCCAGCATATCTGGGGGAGCCCCCGTGGAAGTTGGAAAAGTATGCTAGGGCCTGGCCCATGGACTCCACTTTTTCATGCTCTGTGCTGGCTGTTTTTTGTGCTCAGTCATTCGTTCTGTGTCAAGGCTGCCAATTAGGCCACTGCTTCACAGGCCCTGGGGGTTGTCGGTTTTTTTATGAGAGTACACTTATCATGATGAAAAAAGGAAGAGAAAGAGAGAAAAGAAATAAAAATAAAGAGACCTGAGGCTTGAACAGTTAGTAGGAGAGGCAAGAGTGCTTTGGGGGGCTTTATATATCCTTCCCCATAATCTCCACCAGTCTTTCATTTTTTTATTTAGGTGCTGTGAAAATACAGCTGCAAAGCAAGTTCCTGAGGCATCTTCCAACCAGACTGCCACACCTCAGCCCCTCATTTGTGGACATTTTGAACTTGTCATTGTATATTATGCTTTATGATGTATGAGTGCTGCCTCACACTTGTTAACTGGTCTGTCTTTATCACCTGTGTAATCTCCCCAAAGCACCTGTTGAACCCATACTCATTCTCAAAAATGCTGGTTGAAGTGAAATGATTTCTTCTGCCCACAGAATGTCTGACATACAAGGACACACAGGGAGAGCTAAGGAAGACCAGTGAGGAGCTCATTCCCAAGATGGTGGCTATGGGAAGGATCCCAGATTTTTGGGCTGTGGTTCTAAAGACTGACCATATCATTATAGGAACTTCTGTTCCCTTCAGCCTTACAGACAGGGGAGGGTTGAGAGAGGCACTGCTGAGCCAATATACAAACTGCCACAGGCTCGTTCTGCCTCTCTAGTAGTGTAAGATGGCTGGAGATGGCTATAAGGCTGATGTCATTAATATTTCATTTTCAGGGACAGGGTGTTGCTTGGAGGTCCCAGGTGTATCAACCAATGGATTACATAGCGATGGAGGAAGCTGTGTTTATTGGCCTCACTGAGAACAGAAGAATGAAAGATTTAAGGGTGGTAGAGACCTTCAAAAGCCTTCAAATCCATGTTTTCAGCCTTCACTCTCCCTTAACCTTAAACAGAGAGCTGTTTTTCCTGAACTTCAAGTGAGTTCCATGAACCCATACTCTGTTTCTTTGAATTTGCAGACTGTTGAAAGCAAGCAGCTGGGGAACTCCACCTCTGTTCAGGCAAGACTCAGACAGAATACAATTTGTAACAGTGGGCTGGACAGGGTCCTGGAACTTGGGAGGGGGGGTCCTCTTTTTTACTAACTGCTCTAGTTCTCAAGAGAACTGTTATGGAGAGACCAGTGGATTTAGGCTTGGAAGATTTGGGTTTGTATCTGACACCACTTAAGCTCTCTAGGCCTTGGCTTTCTGGACAATACAATGGGGATAATGCTGCCTCATAGGACCATGAAATAAAGATGTGAATACACCTTGCAGTGGGGGTCAGCTGGTCAGTATGGAAGGTCAGAGGGGGAGGCCTTGGCTTGTGACCCACCTGGAGGCAGAGGGGAGTGGCACTTTGGGTAGGGCAGTCCCCTCCTCTCTTACTGGGGCTTTAAGAATATCCAGGTAGAGGGACATCTGGATGGCTCAGTCGGTTAAGTGTTCGACTTTAGCTCAGGTCATGATCTCATGGTTTGTGGGTTCAAGCCCTGCATTGGGTTCTGTGCTGACAGCTCAGAGCCTGGAGTCTGTTTCAGATTCTGTGTTTTCCTCTCTCTCTGCACCCTCCCCCCACTCTCACTCTGTCTCTCTTCTCTCTCTCAAAAATAAATAAACAGTAAAAAAAATTGTTTTAAAAGAATCTCTAGGGAGAACTAGCATCTATTAGTAAAGTTGCTCTGGAGATTGGGGCCACAGAAGTCTCGTTCTTGGTATACAAAGTTCAGGATGCCATATTAGTTCCTCTTATACTAGTATATAGTGTAATTATCCATTTCACCCCCAGTGATTTGCACTGCAAAATTTTGCCTCCTTTAAAAGGCAAAAATATATCTTGTTGCTCCAACAAGACATCTGGCTTGATTCCTGAAAAACAAAATCAAGGGAAAAGGAAGATAGAGAAATTGAAAAGCCATATCACAATAACAAGTGTGGGATTACAGAGCCACTTTCCAATTTCAGCCTTTCCACAAACTCTCTCAGGAGTAATTTCATTAGGGAGCCATTTATTTATTTACCCAATTATTGGGCAAATATTCATTGGCTTTTCTGATATGCTCAGGGCTGGGCTGGGCTCTGTAGGGATGATGATGTTTCAGGCTCCCTGAGGCTCACCTGATTCAGGAAGTTGCAGACCTATTCTGAGGCTCCAACACTGCTCTTACAGCTGGGCAGCAAGAAGAGAAGTGGACAGATCCACTTTGTGGCTTCCCCCGAGGACTGAAGTCCTCAGCATCTGGAACCATCTCCTGGTCCTTTCTTCATCATCTTAGCCCCATGTGGCTCAGTGACACTCTTTTATGTGCTCTTGGGATTGCCTGGGAACAATGAGGAAATGAGCCTGAATGAACAGATCTTCTGCCCCCAGAGAACAGCCTTACCAGGTGTACAGACCAGCCAGGGACTTCTTTTTGCTGCAAATGGAAGCAACTCCTTCCTAGGGTGAGGCCAAGATTCTGGCAGGGGAGATGTTATTTAGATTTAGACAGCTTTGAATGCTTCTTTCTCCCCTATTTGTGGATGTTCCTTTTGTTTTTTGTTTTTTGTTTTTTTGGCTACAATGTACTTATTTTGGATCTTTTATTTATATACGAAGGGAGCTGCTTTCTAGGAAGGGAGATGGAGTTTGCCACTGTGCCTGTCTTCTATAGGATGAGAGCCCATTAACTGTAGCACAGAATTTAACAGAAAATAGTATTGCATTGGATTCAACTTTTAGTAGCAGTTGAGTTTCTACCACAGTACTCTGCCCATATCAAGCTGCCTGTAAATGTTGATGCTGGACTAAAGCAAACACAAAACAGACATAATGGGAAGATGAAGTGGCGCGGGCAATGAAAATTAAATGAGAAAAAGCAGAGTTAAATCATGAAAAAAATTTAATGGGGTATTATAGAATTATCTACTGAAAGGACAAAGTAGAACAAACTAAAAATAAAAGAGAATATAACAGTCGGTTAAGAGGAATGTGGAGGCAGAGCAAAGCTGGAGAATTAGGACAATTAACCTCCACGCAGTGGTTCTCAATCTTGGCCTCACATTGGAATCACCAGGGGGGTTTAAAAAATACTGAAGTCTTGGTGCTACCCCCAGCATCTGATTTAATTGAACTGAGGTGGGGTCTGGGCATCAAGATTTTGAAAAGCTTTTTAGGCATTTCTGATGTGCAGCCAGGGTTGAAAACCATTGTGTAAGAGAATCATTTAGTCAAAGAATAAACGTTGTGCAGTCAAGGCTTGTTATGGTGGTGTCTTCAGGAGACAAGGCAAAGCCTATGACCAGAGGGGTCTGCCAGTCCTCTCCTTGTCCTTTCTCCAGGACCACCATGGACCCTCAAGAACTCTCTCCCCTGGTGATAGGTCACCACTGGCCTCTTATGAATCAGAGGCCATGAGGACCCGCTTAGGTCAGCATCAGCCCTTTATCTCCCTGTTCGGCTGAGCGCCTCCAACAGTGCTGGGCACTTAATGGGCACTTGGTAAATCTTTGCTTGCGGCATGCTCTTTGTCCATTCTAGGTCCT
This sequence comes from Suricata suricatta, assembly GCF_006229205.1. Taxonomy (NCBI): domain Eukaryota; kingdom Metazoa; phylum Chordata; class Mammalia; order Carnivora; family Herpestidae; genus Suricata; species Suricata suricatta. The sequence continues at coordinate 70,671,691 of NC_043708.1, forward strand.
ATACTGATTGAAATGGGTTAAGTCTGTGGTTCTTTTTCCTCCTCTTAATCCTGCCTTGACCTTTGAGATTCAAATTCCTACCCAGCTCCCTTTGAGAGGCAGAATTCAGCTTTAGCCAGGGGAGCCCACTTGCTGTGATTCTTAACAATCGACAACATATCACTGTTTGTGTGTGTGTGAGTGTGTGTGTGTGTGTGTGTGTGTGTGTGTGTGTGAGAGAGAGAGAGAGAGAGAGAGAGAGAGAGAGATGGAATGCAGCCTAAAGCACACCAGATTCAGAGAGTAACGGGTTCTTGCTGTATTTCAACTTCGTGTTCTCTTTTCTTTCCCTCTTTCCCTCCTTTCCTTTCTTGTTTTTGTCCTTAAAATCCTAGGCTCACAGCAGACCATAGGCATCAAAGGAGATCTGCCTTTAAGAGTGAAAATATGTCCAGTGTCCTGCCGTGGCCTCCTGTTTTTGGAGGGGGTGAGTTACCTTCTACTTTTCTGGAATTGCTGATTTCACAGTGAAGATTTGTTGGCACACAAAGAGAGCTGTGGGTAGAATGTAAAGTTATTGCTGCCTCTGGAAATCTTTGATTTCCTCTGCTGGAAGAACTGGGCTGGGAGGTGGGGCTGGTGGTCCTCAGGTAGAACACAGAGAGGCCAGAACACAGGTTTTCATGCTGATAAGAGACTAATCTTATACCTTTGTTGGGAGAAGTATCTTTATCAAAACAAAACAAAACAAAACAAAACAACAGGAAATAATGCTAATTTTTTCCTTTCATTCAACAATATCCCAAAAGAGAGTAAAAAGCTGGAAAAACTTGGATTGGGGACAGATAGGTTATTAGTTTAAAAGGAGCTGAATTGAAGTTCCTCCTCCTTTTTGGTATTTGTCTGCACATAAGAAAAAACACTCCCTACTTTTCTCCTCTGAAATGGAGAAAAATATTTTGCTTGGGAGTAGGATTGGGGACAGGGATAGGGAGAAGATAAATGCATTTTTCCCTTCCATTGGTGATAGAAGCTTATGAAAAAGTAGAATGTAGTATTTTAGTGCTTATAGGGAGCTCAAATTCTGTAGTTCAGAGCCCTCCAGGTGGAGAATTAAGATTTTATATAGATTGAACATCTGCCAACCTGCTAATTGTCCCTTAAGGCAGAGGGTAGTGACATAACTGGGCTCTCCCAGAACCCTAGGGAAATTCTGTGCTTCATCCCCCAAAGAAAAGCAAATAAAGCCCCTTACCCATCAATGAAAGGGAGAGGAGGGGAGTGAGACCATTCCCATTAGATGACTCCATCCTCTAGGTTGAGTCTGTGCTTCCAGAGGAGGAGAAATGCCAAGATGGAGAAGCTTCACTTTCTTTTCCTTGGGAGAGGTGTGTGGTGAGCCCAGCTGTCAATACAGTTTGGTCCTCTGTGCCAGTGGCTTCCACAGCCCCCAAAAGTAACTGGCATCTTCCATGCTTCTTCTGGTTGGACTTCCAGCCCAGACACAGTTCCCTAGGCACCTACCTCCCAGTTCTTGGGCTCTGAGCTAATGCACTTACTACCTTGCTTAGTTTTGTTCTTGGGCTCTGAGCTAATGCACTTACTACCTTGCTTAGTTTTATCCCAGTTTGGAAGGAAAAAAGAAATGAGGGTGAATAAAGGCTATAAACATGGCATCACCTGTAAAGATACAGCACTAACAGAGGAAACAAGGAAGAGAAACATGGTCCTATTCGTGGAAGGCTCTGGGGAAGGCAGCTGTGTAGATCAAAAGAAGTGGCCACGAGGTGCTTTTGGGGCTAGAAAAAGAGATTTCTCCAAACAATTAAGTGGGAAAGTTAGTATCTGGGTGGTACAGCAGCTTGAGTTGCCATGACCCAGTGCCCTGTTGGTGTCCCAGTATCCTTGCCCACTCTGCATCTGCTGCTGGCCCATTGCCACACCCCAAGTATCTCTGACGTTCTGGTTGGTTTGTGGTGAATCACTGGTGGAACATGGGGATGGTAGAGGGGCAAAGATGGAGGTAAATCCAACATTACTGATCACATTCACCATGGGTTATCATAGTAAAGAGTGGTTGTTTTATGATCCCTGTGGTACTGATGTATTAGAGTTGGTTGGAATGTAGGGGTTATTACACACATCATGGATGTGACAAATTAAAACGCTGTTAGCCCTGAGCTACATAATGAATGCCTAGTATGAGCAAAAGAAAAGATTATTGAGTGGAAAAACAAGCTATTCATTTGGCAGGGCTTTAATTGCCAAGGAGTCTAAGAGTCTGCACGTGGGCATGACTGAGTAGTGATTGTGTGAACTTGGGAAGTTACCAAAGGAGGGCAAAGGAAATACTATGTGCAGCCTGATGAACAACCTGCATCTATCAAATGGCAATACTATTGCGAGTGAAATCACGGTGCCTGACAAAGCACACAGTATCAATCTAAACCGACAGCAGCATCCAGCCTGTGGTGAGAAATCAGGGAAGTAGGATAACAAAAGGTGCATAGGGAATGGTACATGCCAAGAAGACAGACTAGAAAAGAAGAGGGCAAGAGGATTTTTTTTTTTGCAAGACTCAACTGGTAATGATCTCTCTGTCAGAATACCTTATTTTTAAAAGTACGGGTTCAAGTTCCAGATGGGTGACCCAGAGGCTGAGCTGAGGGAGAGAACCATAGCCTCCATTCACAATCTGCTGTGTTTGTGTTGCTCATAAAGTGGTTGGGGACCCAGCTGAACTTACCAAACTCCCAGAAGAAATCCTAAAGCCATTCCACCCCTTGTTAATAATAAATATATGTTAATCCAGGGAAGTGTGATGGGGAAGGGATACTCTCAGAAAAGAAGACAATTTAAAATGCTACAGCAAAAAAAAATGCTATGGCCATTGAAAAATGTTTATTTTAGTGGAAAAGATGTAGGCTGCAGTTTTCTGGTTACTTTGATAGACTAAATCCTAAATTTCAAGCATGTGAAGGCCAAAGGCAAACTCTTCTTTAGGGCAGCCAAAATGAGAAATAGTGACCTCTCTGTACACACACATGAAGGAGCTGTGCCGTGGGGCCATGCCCACGTTACAGTTGGGGCCTCTCTGTGTGGCCATCGGGGACCCCCAACTCACTTGGGCAGATCATCAGGCCCAATGTTTTTAGCTTTTCTCTATACAATTCTCAGTTTCCATCAGTCTGCTGTTTTAGCATGTGTAAAACTGCCTGCCTTCGGGGCGCCTGGGTTGGTTAAGCATCCAGTTTCGGCTCAGGTCATGATCTCATGGTTCGTGGGTTCAAGCCCCGCATCGGGCTCTGTGCTAACAGTTAGCTCAGAGCCTGGAGCCTGCTTCAGATTCTGTATCTCCCTCTCTCTCTGACCCTCCCCTGCTCACACTGTCTCTCTCTGTCTCTCAAAAATAAATGAAAAGCATTAAAAGATTTAAAAAAAATAACTGCCTGCCTTTGACTGGTAGAATAAGCCCTGGGAGAGGCTTGGAAAAAACGGAATCAACATTCAGAGGAAGCCCACAGGTGTAGATGCCACCTGCTCTCATTAGAGCTGCTGGTGAAACACCCTTCTGCAAGGTGGGGAGACCTCCTCTTGGACCTCCTCTTTGGGTCTGACTCCCAAATCGAGGAGTCAGCATTACATGGTGGAATCTTTGCTCTGGTTGGGTGGGAGAGTTTCAGGCAAGACCTTGCTGTTTTCTCTTACCTTTTCATATTAAAGTAGGGAGTCGATTCAAGTGGGGACTGTTGAGAAGTTAGTCATCCATGGCTGTAAGATACCAGCTTTGCCAAATGGGGTGTGGGAATGCAAGCAATTTATAAAGCCTTTGCGGCAATTTCTGCGACCACAAGGGATGATACTGGCTCAGTGTAGCATTTTTGAATTTAAGTATTCACCTCATGCCAATGTATGTAGCCATGCTCTCTCTCTCTGAGGTTGTTCATTTGGAAATACAGAAGGGTGAGGCATTATTTATTGAAATAAAATATTCCCTTTCATTACAAGTGTGTCTCAGTGATCCCTAAAGCAGAAATTCAGTTCAAACATTAAATTCAATAATCAGATATTAAACACTTACTATGCAACACACTGTGGAAACTGAAGATGAAACAGACCATGGATCCCTGTCCTCGAGGAGTATATAAATTAGGAGGAGCATAAAGAAAATAGCCAAACAATCCTGGAAAAAGAGAGAATGCTGAAATGACTCAAGACAGGAAAGTGCTACAGTGGTTCAGCTGGGGGAGACTATATCCTCAGAGCAGAGTTTCATGTTGGAGATAGACATTTGGGAATCATAAATGTGAATTTGCCATAGGCATGAATGAGATCCCTGGGGGAGAGATACAGAAGGGAAGAGGGACCCAAGGAAGGCCCCTGGGTGCTCTATATTTATAAGCTAGTGAGGGGAAGAAGAGCCAGCTCAAGAGACTGGGAAGGAGAGGCCAATGACCCTAGAGGAAAATCAGCAAAGCGTGGCATCTCAGAAACTAAGCGTGGAAGGCATTGCAGGAAGGAATGAGCAGTACACTGCTGAGAAGTTGTATGATCATCAACTATCTATTCCTGAGTGTGTTTTATGTTTGTTTCCTCTTAAACTGGCAAATCCATGAGGGCAGGGCCCGTGTTTATTTTGTTCGCACTGTGTCCTCCATGTCTGGCTTCATACTTGGCACAGAGGGGGATGCAAGATGTATTTGTTGCGTAAAGGAAGACATAAAAGCCAGTCTAATGTGTTTGTGCTTAATTCAGTCGGCAAAGAGTGGTATCCAAATGAGCATTTTCAGAGTTCTCACACAGGATTTGGTCTTAGCCAAAAATGCAAGCCTTCTTTAGGAGTCCTCTGCAGATGTATGGGCTTCATGCAGCCTCCTCTCACCATCATTAGTTGTCCTTCAGTCTGGATAACATGGAAATGAAGAAGCAGCAAGAATCCATCTGGGTGGTTCTCCTGTGATCCTTTAGAGCAGTGTTAGTCACTGGAATCTCATGAGATATTAATGATTCTGCCATTATGGAAAGAAACCTGTGATCCCAAACTTGGGGTAAGTAGCTATCTTTACAGCAGGCATTGTCAGAGCATTTAATCTGATAATACAGAATTGTGAGTAGTAAGAGAGGGCTCTTAAAGTAGAGCATTTTCCAAACATATTTGACCAGGGAATCCTTTTTAGTTGTACTGCAACTGTTAACATCTCAAGGGACAGTAATATTCTGAAGAACAATTTGGCAAATGTTGCACGAGAGTTTAATAACAATTCTAAGAGGGAAAAAATCATACTACATTTCTTTTTAGTTGACATGGGGAGAAACTCCGTATATTGGATACAAGTTATGTGGGTGGAATCCGAAGGAATGGTAGGTTGCATCATTGTTCTGAAATAATTGATTCCCCTTCCATGTGAGAGGATTATCAGTTCTTGGCTGTTGCTGTGCATCTTACAGTAGCTTCTGTGGGGGCTGGGGGGTGAGTCCCTGTCCAGTTGATTCTGGACTTGAACCATGGAAGGGCTTTGGGTTACGCCTGCAAGTGGCCATGGTGTGTACCACAACTGAGCAGAGGCTTTAAGGAGCATCTGGAGTTTCTGTCAGCAGCGCTCTTGTTCTTTTTCCTCTGTCATGAAAACAGTGTGTCCCAAATAGTGAATTGTCTTTCACCCTGGATTCTGGGATGGGAAGTCACAGGGAGCAGAGCTTAGTAGTCACCTGATAGCCACCAGCCTGCAGTGAAAGCAGGAGCAAAAAGTAAATGTTCATTGTGTAAGTTACCAAGATATTGGTGCTGTTTGTTACCATAGCAGAATTGACTAATACAAAGAGGAAAGTGTGTAAGGCTGTTATGACTGTGACAGCTGTTTCTTTTCAAGAGCTTCCGGAAGAGAGACAACCCCAGAGGAGAAGTAGAAACAGCATCACCCCATTTGTAGCTAGATGTTTTATACTTCACAGGAGAAAAGTTGAATTCTTGCCCTACCTAAAAACAACTCAACAAACTGAAAAAATTCAATCAACCTAGATAAAGATTTATAGATTTAGTATAGTCTCTAATGTGGTAGCATATGTGAGAAGAAATCTTAATATTTCAAACCAAATGAAATCAGTGAACACACGGAAGTGGACACTCATGGCCAATCCTGCTGCTATTATTTGCATCCCTGTAGAGCACATTACTTTTTTAATAGTCTCCCCAGATTTTCCTCACAGTTGTCACCAGTGGGATGAGGAGGAGGCCAACTGCCTGCCCAGCGACACCAAATTCTGGGATGTTCTAGGCTTGGGAGGGCTTTTGAATAAGAACAAAAAGGTAAAGGGAGTAATCATTATCCAAGGACACAATGTTTCTCTTTCCACATCTCTTCCTCTTTATTTTTTATCTTCTCAATCCATACTGTTACCTTGTACCTGATCTGTTTTGTGGCATGTATAATAGCAGCATTTTGGAAATCACTTGGCTTTACTGGGCAGAGAATTTGGTACATCTGTTGTTTAGGAGCCCCTGTGACACTAGCTCCCTCACACTTATGTCTGGTCCAGGTTCAGTATTTTCCCATCAACTTTCAATTTGTTTATTTTTTTACTTAAATTGAGAACATTATAGATGAAGGGCTGTGTGTGTGTGTGTGTGTGTGTGTGTGTGTGTGTGTGTGTAACTGTTGAGAATGCTCATTTTCCTTCCTGGGTTATCTTAAAAAATCTCCAAGCATATGCTACCTCGGGGAAGCAAGTGTTTTTTTCTGTGATGAACTCAAATCACCTCCTCTGAGAAGCCTTTTCCAGCTTTAGGGCATCACTTTTTTCTTTACCTTCTCACAGATGTTTGCTCCTTCCTCTGTAAATAAGTCTCTATTTTCATGTCTGTTTCTCCCACTGCAAAGAGCACCTTGAGGACAGGAATTGAGCTTTGGTGGTTTTTGTAACTCAGCATGTGGCATAGAACCAGGAACATTGTGCGTGCTCAGTACATATTTGAGGGATGAGGATATGCATCCCCATAATGATAGACTTGCGTATTTTAATAATATAGCTACTGAAAATATCCATACAAAATCCAAAACACCAAAATGGCACATCATAAGCCCAGCCAAGAGTTATGAGAAAATAATAATCATATTGGCTCCTCTGATTTCCTCCTTGTTGGCCAGCCTCTCTGGGTGGGTTTTGCTTACCTGTCCCGAATCCCTATTTGGTAACTGGCTCAGAAATATGCAGGAACCTCTGACTTCTCAGACTTCCTGTGTGCCCCCAACTGTGTGGAAATCCTTGGTCTCTGAGAACCCTTGGACTCTAGCTCAGAGTGATTCTAGGGTCTCCAGGACCACTGAAAAGTGAAAATATGGTGAGGCTTCAGGACTTACTGCAGCCCAGAGTCAGTGATGAGCACCAAATTTAGGAAAATCGTAGGATCTCAGAGTCCTTTACTCATACAAATATATTTATACAATTCGTTAGATTCAATGATAAGCAAAAGCAGGTATTGTCCTTGATCTTTCAGAGCTTAATGGACATTAATCAAATTAATGAAGTAATATTACAAACTGACATATGAAAGCCTATTTAACAGTCCCCCTGCCCCGCCACCCCAAATCTGGACTTGCTGGGAGATCTCAAGACATCTCTGAGGAATTGATGTGCAAACTTTGATTCAAAAGATGAGTAGGAGTGAAATAGATGATGAAGAGATAGGAGAAGTGTTCCCCAAGGATGGAGTAATATAATGTGCAAAGGTCCTGGGATGGGAGGCACCTGTGCATTTTAGCAACTGAAAGGTCATCTGTTTGACAAGAGCAGGGGAAATGAAGAGTGGGGTAAGAAGTATTGGAGGTGTAGGTGAGAAGGGGTCAGCCTGTGCAGGGTTGTAGAGACCACTTTGGGGATTTTGATTGGCCTTTTACCTGTAAGCAATGGGAGGTCACTGAAGAATTTTTAAAAATAAATGTTTAATCATTTTTGAGAGAGAGAGCATGAGTGGGGGAGTGGCAGAGAGAGGGAGGTACAGAGGATCCGAAGCAGGCTCCGCACTGACAGTGGCAAGCCCAATGTGGGGCTCAGAGTCATGAACCATGAGATCATGATCTGAGCCAAAGCCAGATAATTTAACCGACTGAGCCACTCAGGTGCCCCTGTCACTGAAGGATTTTTAATCAAGAGTGTAACATAATCACACTTGTATGTTGAAAAATATTACTCTGGCTGCTGTAGGGAGGGCATATTGGAAGGTCCGAGAGACCAGCTAGCTCATTCAGACTGATGAAATAATTCAAAGGAGAAAATGGAAGTTTGGACCAAGGAGTTGGTAGTAAAGGATGGAGAGGCATGCCTGGATCGTAGATGGCAGTGGTATTCACTGAGATAGGCGACCTCAGAAAAGGACCATATTTGGAAGGAACATCTTGATTTTAGTCTTGGAGTTGAGTTAAAGTGAGTTTGAGACTTCTAAGTGGACATATTGAACAGTCATTGGGCACATAGGTATTAATTCATGCATTCACTCATATTTATTGACTACCTACCACTTGAGAGTTACAGTATTGAGAATTATGTGGAACAGAAAAATAGACTAAACTTGGAATCTCCTCTTGAGGACCTTAAGACTTATGAGACAGTCGTGAGGAATGGCTACGCGTATCGGGTATAGAGAATGAGGGCCTGGGAGGTTGGATATGATAGCTGTCTTCAAATATTTGAAAATATAAAGGTAGAATTTAGTCTGTGTTGTTTCATAATGCGCAAAAAATACCAACATATAAAGTTATAAGGATCTCTGTGACTTACTTATTTTTTAGTTGGATGTTTGCATGTCTTAATGTCCGTTATCTATTTCTCCCATCCTTCCACTCAGCCCCCTTCTGTGATGGTGACTACATTTATCATGACAAGCACTGAATAATGTCAATTCAGTATGTTGTACACCAGAAGCTAAGATAACATTGTATGTTAATTGTATTTAAAAAAATTTTAGGGAAGAAGACCTCAATTTTGTATGAGAAGCGATTAAAAAAAAAAAGTAGGCTCCATGCCCAACGTGGGACTTGAACTCGTCACCCTGAGATCAAGACCTGAGATTGAGGGTTCGATGCTTCACTGACTGAGCCACCCAGGTGCCCAAAGAAGTGATTTTTTAAAAATAAGAACTGTCACTGAAAATATTTTAATTGAGTTTGGATGATCATTTATTCAATTAATACTTAATGTACATATACATTGAATGGAAGGATTCTTGCTTGGCCTTTAAGATCCCTTCTGGCTTTCAAATTCAATATTCTAACTTTCTGTTTAAAGCTTTAGTTGTTCAGAATGAAGGTCACAACCTGGATTTCCTTAGTCCATTTCCTTACTTGGACCCTAACTGGATGTTCCCTGGGCACTTGCAGGGTTCTGTAATGGGTAATTTCTTCCAGGTTGTGACCCCTTCAGAAAATACAATATATAAAGTAGGAATCACATTCTCTTCCTTGGCTGGTTGTGGCCTCCTCTGACACAGAGGAAAAGGTGTACGTACTCCAATTCCCTTCTTTTCTCCTTTGTCACTCCATACCATGGTTCCATGATGTTGGATGGCCAGTTTGTAAATTCAACTAGTTGATGGCACTGTGCTACTGGATGGACACAAGCTACTTCCTTTTTGCTGTCTTTGAGCAATTACACCTCCTATTTCTAGCCACAAAGATGCCTAAGGACTCCTTTGTTTTGGAGCTTGGTGAAAGTGGCATGCCTATTACCGTGCCCTGAGAGTTGAACTCAAAGATCTTTGAGAGCTTGGGCAGACATTCTCTGAGATTTCTCTTCACTGCTCTGAACTCTTTCTTTTTTTTTTTTTTTTCCTAAAATTTTTTTTAATGTTTTATTTATTTTGATACAGAGAGTGACAGAGCATGAGAGGGGGAGGGGCAGAGAGAGAAGGAGACACAGAACCGGAAGCAGGCTCCAGGCTCTGAGCTGTTAGCACAGAGCCCGATGCGGGGCTTGAATCCAGGAACCCACGAACGTGAGATCTGACCTGAGCCGAAGTCGGAGGCTCAACCGACTGAGCCACCCAGGCGCCCATGAACTCTTTCAAGTGAGCACTTTTTATGATAGGTAAGAGGCATAGAAAGCAGGATAAAGGGAATGGCAATAATATGACTTTAGTCAACTTTCAATTACCTTTACCAATGCAGTGGGGAAGAACATGGACATTATAGAAATATCAGTTGACATTCTTGTCATTCATTTGGCTTTGGAATTTTTGCAGAAACACTTGGTTCATGTTTATAGTATGCTAGGGTCTTTGGTAGCCCTATCTCCACCTCAGCCTGGAGCTCCAGGTAATATATAAAATATTTTCTTTTTTTTAAGTTTATTTATTTATTTTGAGAGAGAGAGAGAGAGAGAGAGAGAGAGAGAGAGAGAGAGAGAGAGAAAGCACAAGTGGAGGAGGGTAAGAGAGAGTGGAAGAGAGAAAGCATCCCAAGCAGGCTCTGCATTGTCAACACAGAGCCTGATGCTGGGCTTGAACTCATGAAACCTGAGATCATGACCTGTACTGAAGCAAGACATTTAACCAGCTGAACCACCCAGTTGCCCCTATACAAAAGATTTTCTCAGTTATCCGCTGGTAATCTCAGGGAATTTCTCTAGGTCTCTAATTTTAATTGATGTGTGGTTTCCTTTTTCCCTGTTTTGTGCCCAGACTCTTTCAGACCATTGTTGGACACTCTGCTTGCTTTCTTCTTCCTTGGATCCCGGCTCTGGTTTTTATGTTTACTCCATGCCCATCTCAGGTTCTAAGCTGCCTCACCCCACCCTGAGTCAGAACTTCATGTTCTCATGTGTCCTGAAGGAGGAATGGACAATTAGATATACACACTCTCACTCTTGTCTCTTTTCTTCCCAATCATACTTAATCAGATGCTAATGATTCATGTTCTTTTTTCTGACTTGATCTTGAGTTGAAGGTATGTGGCACAAAGTTCTGGGTTATAGTGGATAATCTATGAAGGTCACATGGTGTGGTAAAAAGTACATTGACTCAATAAATATTAATTCATTTCCTAATCAGCTTGTGGATGAATGAGAAATGATCATACCTGGAATTTATATAAAGCCTTCTTCCAAGGAGGAAGCATACAAGGACACGATAACACCGCAATGACTCCAAGAGAATATTTATTATATTGGTAACACAGATAATCTGTAACCTGATTTGGGGATGATTGATTGCTTGTCATGAGTCCCACACCTGGCTGCACATCAGCATCCCTTCAGGAGGTTTTTACAAATACGGATTTTTTGGGTGGCATTTGGGAAAACCAGATTTATATTTCTCTACCTCTATGAAATTTTTCAATAGTGATGGCTTCCCTGGACTGGTGCTTCTTGAACCATATATAATATGCATATAACTCACCTAGGGAATTTTGTTAAAATGCAGATTCTGATTCACTAGATTGAGGACAAGTGCATGAGATTCTTCATTCTGACAAAATTCCAAGTGATGCTGGTGTTGTCTATCCAGAGACCATACTTGAAATAGCAAGATCTTAGACTGGAGAGTGGGAGAGGGCAAGGCACGGACATTGAATTACCTGGGAAACCAGAGCTCCATGCCCACACCACTTCAATCAAAATCTCTGGAGATGTGTTCCAGACCTTGGTATTTTTAAAGAATTTCCCCCAGGTGATTAAAATATGTAGTTGGAATTGAGACCCATTGTTCAAGAGATGCCTTGAACACATCTAATGTCCATTTCTCTGTAGTGAGGGCAGGAGAACCTGGCCACATCTTCCCTGTGCGAAACTAACAGTTTTGTTGCTTACAGCAGAACTTCTCAAAGCATGTCCTTGAACCACGGGCATCAGAATCACTTGGGCACTTATTATAAATGCATGTCCCTGGCCTGCCCCCAGATAGACTGAATCGGAATCTTTGTAGCTGGGGCTCAAAAGTATAAATAGAAATAATCTCTCCAGGTGCTGCACAGTGAATTTTGAGAAATACTGGCATATAAAATCAAATCAAATCGCTTTAGCCTTGTAGGTCAGGGGTCTCTAAACAAGTTGGTCTCAACCAGATTTTTGGAGCCTTCTTTTTCTCTGCTCTTCTGTGTTGATTTCCTATGGTGGCAGCTTCTAAGATGACCCCCCCAATGATCTCTAATCCCTGGTGTTCATATTCTTGTGTAATCACCCTCTCCCCTTGAGTATGAGCTGTACTTATTGACTCACTTCTACTGAATAGAAAATGACAGAAGCAATGAGATTTCACTTCTAAGATTAGGTTACAGAAAGACAGTGCCTTCCATCTTGGAAGCCTTCTTTCAAAGTGCTTGCTCTAAGGAAGTAAGCTGCTATGTTATGAGGAGCTGTAGAGAGATGCTCACATAAGAATCATAAACATTCACTTGAGTGAGTTTGTGCTTAATGCTTAATGACTGTCACCCCAGCTGACCCTTTGACTGATGGGCCAAAGGACCCTGTGAAGCAACACCTGGATTCTTGACTTACAGGAACCGTGAGATAATCAATGTCTGAACCTCTAAATTTTGTGGTAATTTGTTAAGTAACAATAAATAACTAGTACATCCATTTTGAAATACCCCTCCTCTTCCTTTCCACTTATCCAAGTCCCACCTGTTTCAAGCCTTAGCTATTCCAAGAAACTTGCTTATAGTGATTGTCCTTTCATTGGCTCCTAGAGCACTACATACGAAGCCAGTGCACTCGTTAGATAGTATGTGTTTTCTTGTATTTTTGTATTCGTCTGTAATATTTAATTATAATTCTACTGCTGCCTCTGAAATAAATTGTAGACACATTAAGGAGACTAGAACTTAGGCTAGAACTTGACTTACAGTGATTTCTATTCCCATGACCTACCCCAATATCATAAGTAAATAATCGCCCTATAAATAAATGTGTGAAGAAGATGATAGTGCATGGGAAGGAATATTGAGTAGAAGGTATCAGGAGAGCTCTTGTTCTCACAAACTCAAGGTCTACTTTGCATCATAATACCTGAGTTGTAACTTAATATGGAGAGAAGATTCCAGACTAGTGACTTGAGCAGAAAAACAAACAGTTGGCTACTGGAGCCAACAGGGTGAAAGCGCTACCTCTAAGATTATTAAATGATTATGTCTATAAGTCCTCCTACCTGTTGGTCTATCAATGGGTTCCTCCAGGCCTTGGCTTCCTGTAGTCTCAGACACTTTTGGCTCATCCATTTCAACTTGGGACTTGGGATCTTTTTTTCTTTTCTTTCTTTCTTTTTTTTTAAATTCAGTTGATTCATGACCAACTCAGATCTCACACTGCCACACTTGTCTTTGTCTCCAAGATCTCTCTCAGCAACTGACATAAAGGAAATTGTGTTATCCCTTCCTGTCCATCCCCATACCCCTTCCCCCGCCACCACCCTGAACTCCTGTGGCTAAAGGATGATATAAAACTTTCAATATCTGAAATAGTTAGGGAGCATTTCAGAAAATGACTCTATTCATCCTTCTTCACAGAGTAAGAGTTAAAGCTATCTCTAATAGCTTTGGAAATTTTGATTAGGATGGTAATGGAAAACCATCCTTGCTTTATCTAGTTTATGCACATGAATGCTTTCACAATAAAGACTCTGGAATGAGCTACAATGCTCGTGATAGTAGAAATTCTGTTCATCTCAGCCTGCCTCCACAATAAGAAAACCTTCTCAGCATTGAAGATTGGTTTTTTTTTTCAACCTTTTCTTAGAAGTCCCTGAGAGTCAGGTGCAGGGCCGCCTTGGTTGCTTTGCATACACTCTAATAAACTTTTCCGCCCTCTGACTGATAACTAAGCCCCTTCTCAACCAACCACAAAGATAAGGCCCTTGGCCCAACTTAGCTCTTATCTCTCATCAGATATTACTGTTGAGATAATCAGGTGGTCTGACCTCAGTGTGGTGCACATTTTAGCCACAGGTGATCTTCTCATTGGACCTGCCCCCTCAGTTTGATCCAAGGGTTCTGAGGCGACCAGAAGCCGGGCTGTAGCACTGTGGGTATCGGATGCACAGTAGTAGGTCCCAGTGTCTTTTATTGTTGCTCTTTGAATGTGAAGTATACATTGGCCCTTTAAAACATCGATATTTCCTTTGAAATTACTGCTTATATTGTTAATAGAACTGTTGCTTAGTCTATATACTAAAGTCAGGGAGTTATTTTCATTCTTCTTATACCAGCTCACTTGATAGTTCTTCAAGTCCCCTCCCATTATGCTGCAACGGAAGATGGCAGGCTCCCCAACCAGAACAGTCAGAGTTTCAGAGTCTGGTGTCAGAATGATATCCAGTGAGACCTCTGAAAGGGAAAGCCCAGGTAGAGAGGTGATGAGAACTCCCTCTATCCCAAGGGGATGGATGTCAGAGCTAAGCTCGGCAGTGGCCCTCCCCAAAGACCAGCCCCCACCCCTGCCCAGCAAACCATTCCTTCAGCACATTTCCCTAAGAGTGAAAGGCCCAGTGGGTTGTCCTTACCTGCACAGAAGAGGATGAGGTAGAAGAGGGGACAGGTCCACAGCATGGCTTCGTGGGGAAGGCTCTTCAGTATGCTGGTGCTCCCTGGCTGTCCCTGATCAGCCGCTGTCTGCCCAGGAGAAGCTTTGTCGGTTATAAAGGTGGTTGGGTGTTAGTCACTTCCTCACAGATAGGTGTGACAGGCCTGCAACGTCACAGGTTTATCCAACAAATTCCAGCCAATTGCCTATTGCAGGTCAGATATTATTTGGGAGAAAAGGAGGTGAACAAGACATGGCTTCTGTCTTCAAAACACTCAGTTTTTTGGAGAAGGTAGACACAGAACAGTTATGAAGGAGTGTTAAGTGCTATAGAAGAGGTAGACACAAAATGCTCCAGGAGCATGGAGGAAGGAACTGTCTCTGCCTGGGATACAAAGAAGATTCCACCCTGAACAGAGCTGTGAGAGTTGAGTAGGGCTTTGTCAGCCTCTGCCTTGGAGAGCATTCTGTAGGGTGTGGTTATTCTCCCTCCTTGTCATTCCTGTGCTGGTCCCTTTTCCTCTGGCCTGTGCTGCCCCTGCTTCCATCTGAGCCTTCCTCCCCTGTTGCAGGCTTTTGTTATACTCTTCCGAGAGCCTTCCTCCTGCTTCCAGACTCTTCCCATTTTCATCCATTCTCCAAGCAGCCATCATACAGATTTTTCTTCAGACCGGGGGGATCAGGCCACACTTCTGCTGAAACTTCTTTAGTAGCTTCCCCTGGCCTTTAGGGAAGTATGAAAATCCTACCTTATGGCCATAATTATCTCCTGATCTGCTCTTTGTCTCCAGTTTCACTTTCAGCCACTTGCATACAGTATTTCAGCTGCACAAAAATATTTGCAGGTTCAAAGATGTATCAGAGTCTTTATAGTACCAATGTTTGCATTAGCTTCTCCTTCCTGGAAAAACCAGACCTTCTCTTTCCTTCCCCCACCCCAACTTGAGGAAGCCTCCCCTGGGTACCCTTGCTTGTTGGGTCATGGTGCTTACCACCTCTATTATAATTATCTGATAATTTGTTTTCTGCACTGGGCTTTAAGATTCATTGGAACAGTGACTGTGTCTTCTTTATATTTGCATTCTCAGTGCCCAGCACAGAGCTTGTGAATATTAGGAGCTTAGCAGAGATTCGCTGGTCTAAGTAGGGTTTCTATCTGGAGTTTCCTGTCTCTCAAGGAGCATTCTGGGTTGCTCATCTAGTGAAGGATGGGATTAGGGAAGGATTTGCCAGCAATCCAGGCCCAAACCTGGAGAAGCAGGTCTTCTACCTATTGTCATAGGTTTAGGGAGAGGCAGGCCCTCTACAACAGCAGGATAGCTCCCACCTGGCTAGCCTCTGCTTGTAATTGTGGTGGCAAACAGTTTGATATCGCTCACAGGTGTATCACTACCCACATCATTTATGGGCAAAAGGAGCACTGGCTCTGCAGGTCTAATGGCTCCGGGTTCTGAATCTTCTTTTGCAACTTAGCAGGTGCTGGGCAAGTTACATCCCTCATCTGCAAACAGGGTCATTGTAGTTATTGTGCAGTGATGTTGTGAGGTTGAAATGAGAGAACACATGTGAAGTAGTACTTACCTCCGTGCCTGACACACAGTGGAAAGCCCATTATAGAGCTGGTTCTTTGCAACATCTCTTCTGCTTTGCCGTTGGGTTAGTGACCTAGTCATAGCTCCCTACCTGAGCCATCATCACCAAGGGAGACACAGAGCTTGTCATTTCAAGTGTGGTACAGAATGTTCTGCTGAGGGAAGGAGGTGTTGGCTGAGCTCTGTTATGCTGTCTGTAGGACTCTGGGCCAGTAAATGATGAGCTGAATGGAGCTGTGTCAGAGATGAATGGGCAGCATCACTAACTTCTACACCCTTCGGCAAAGGAGTCTCTGGTAGCCAAAGATGAAGGCCCATAGGCACTAGAGCCCCAGTCTTTTTTTGTCCATCCAGGATGAAGAAAGAATAGGGAGACTTGAAGAAGCAAACAGACCCCAGGGTCAGATCTAATCAACCCACACTGGCTCCTACATGCTCAAGTTCAGTGCCATTCTCTCTGATAGCCGCTGCCACTCTGGGCGTTTAGTATCAAACATCTATCCAGAGGATCACTTGAATATTAGTGGGAGAGAGTGCCAGAATTTCTGATTTTCTCTCTAATTGGAAGTTTCAGGAACCTACTCTGCTTTTGATTTGAGAACATCCAATCTTTCCCCACGCCCTTTGAGTTCTTTGGGAGAAAAAAGAGAGAAATTTAGTGAAGGAAAGCTCTTGGCTTGCTTTATCTCATACTCATTAGCCTCCAACTTCCCACGTAAAGCTTTAGTGACAACAAAGTCAGACTCTGGTTGTGCCCACGATTTATCTCTGTTGAGGCGCGGCAGTTATCAGCTGTTTGCCCTGCTTCTAGTTGCCATCTTTGCTCTTTGGTTTCTCTGCCCGAGCACCAGCTGGTTGGACAAGCAATTGAAAAACAGGAATGGAGGTGAGTGAAAAGAGAGAAAATGCCATTTCTACGTCCCTTGGCCAGGATCTCTGCTGCGTGGTTTCCCAGGACAGCCTGCAGTAAGTGGTTCCTCTCGGTCTGGCTGCTTAGGGCTCCACATGCTCAGACCGCTGGGATCGCTTTGTTTCTCTGATGTGTTTTCACTGAAATGTCTGAGCCCCACTGGTTGTGTTAGAGCAAACATAAGATATTTTTGGAAATTAGTGAGGAATTTCAATGGGTGTCAAGGAAAATCACAGTGTCATTTGTCTCTAAAAAGATTTTGGCTGCCACTATTCCATCTGTGACTCACTCACCCAGCTGTGTGGCACTGAATGAGACAGCTGCCGAGCAGAGCAGCGGAGAGGCAAGCTGGGACTCTTCTGAGTTGTAACTCTGCTTGTTACCGACTTGGGGCCTTGAGGTGTAAATAAATAAACTTTTCCAGATTTAGTCTCAGCTCAGTTCCTTTAAAAAGTTTTCCTGGCTCCCATCTCCCAGCTCATCCTGAAATCTCTAGGTCCTAATTCCAGTCTACGCTTTCATCCTGGAACACTCCCGTAATCATTACCACCAAGTACTTCTTTTGCTCCCGTGTGTGTCTGACTGGTTCCTGTTTCGCTGTAAGCCCTGCTAGTGTGAACTTTTATATCATTGGCCTTGAACCTTGGCCCTTGCCATAGTTTCTGACACATAGTAGACACTCAATATATAATATATATATTTATATGTATGTATTTTTAATAAAATTTATTGTCAAGTTGGCTAATATACAGTGTGCAGTGTGTTCTACCTCAATATATATTTTTAGATAAAATAAATGAAGCATGCCAATTCTTTCTTTTTTTAAATAATTTAAATGTTTATTTTTGAAAGACACAGAGAAATAGAACATCAGCAGGGGAGGGGCAGAGAGGGAGATACAGAGTCTGAAGCAGGCTCCAGGCTCTGAGCTGTCAGCACGGAACCCGACGCAAGGCTCAAACTCACCAACTGTGAGATCATGACCTGTAGGGTGCTTCACTAACTGAACCACCCAGGAGCCCGGAACCATGCCAATTTTATACTCTGAGACTTACCGATACTTATGAGCACTTAAAAAAAATTTTTTTTAAAGTTTATTTATTTATTTTGAGAGAGACAGAGAGAACATTAAGTTGGGGAAGGGCATAAAGAGAGGGAGAGAGAAAGAGTCCCAAATAGGCTCTGCACTGACAGAGCATAAAATCATGACCTGAGCCGAAACTGAGAGCCCAACCAACTGAGCCCCCATGCGCCCCTTGATGACCATTTGTTAACCTTCATGCTCACCTTTTCTTCTATGCCTGTCATTCAAGACCATATGGGGAGACTAGAGGGCTTCCAGTTAGGAGATGAGGTGATTGGGATTGATCACCATTAAGAAACCTGCCCTTGGGAAGTACTCTCTCGTCCATACTTAGGTCTCTAATGACTTTTTCTTCCAGACTTTCCTTTGACTTTGGTAGTGGCTGGTTTTGTAAAGGAAGAAAGATTATTTCTCTCACAGAGACTCTTAGCGTGGCAGAATCAGAGACCTGGAATTATGGGATCGTTTTTCCACTGGCAGAGAACACAGCATGCTTACTAGGATTGTAAGCGTCCTTTAGAAAACCCAAGTTCTCCAATTTAACATTCAGCAATTCTGGAGATGTGTCGTCAATGACCCTGAGGTGCCCTGGAGAAAAGCAAGCCCAGGAGGAAAGGGACTTACTCACTCACCAGACACTCTCTGGGTCTGTGCCCATCCCAGCAGGGCTAAGACTTTGAAATCTGATCCCCAAAGCCAAATTGTGAATTGTGCAAAGGGTTTTCCTCCAGTTCTCTTTCCCAAGAAAAGCCTCCACTTCCTATTTTGTGTGATTCTGTGGCCTTAAAGGGCTGCTCTTGGGGGGCACCAATGCTGATGAGCCCATATGTTGGCTGCAAATGAGAAAGCCAGCAAGACAGCAGGGGATGAGGATTTCCACTGACAAATAAATGCAGGATCTGAGGCGGCAGGAGGTGTGCATATTCAGAGGAGAAAATTGAGGAGACAGTTCTATTTACTCCTAGTTCTTAGCTCAGCGGGTCTCACCAAGGAGTTCCCTGGGTGCTTCCTTAAATAAGCAGAGGCTGAAATGGATGTGTCCTTGTAGAACCCATGTACCTTTGGAACCTTGGGATCATCTTCATTTGATGGTTTTTTTAGGATGTCATAAGGTCAGGAGTGCTTTGACTTCACTTGTCATGTTCTTGGATGTGGGAAGACATGGAGTATCCTTGTGATGTTGATGTAATGAATTGCTTATTTATAATTACTCTCATAAACAATTTTAATTTTATAAATGATTCCACTATCCTTTTAATAAGTGGGGGCTGTTGTATTTTAATATCTCATAAAGTCTGTTTGCTTGTTTTATGAGGGTCAATTGCTTTCATTTGGTTTTATTTTTTCTATGTAAGAAACCTTTTAATAATTTATCAGCAACTAGTGAAAAAGGTCCTGAAGATCTTTTGAATTGTGTTTCTCTCTATTTTCATTGATATTTATTTCTTACTAGATGGGATACTGATATGTAAAAAAATGTTTAATTGCCCAAGATATTGATTTATTTTTTTATCGGTAAGTTCCTCAAGGCCTAACCCAGCCCAGTGGTAGGGATGTGGTGAGGAATTATCATCATTATAGCATCGCCATCTACAGCAAGGGTAGGTGGCACTTACCAAGTGCTTCCTATGTGGCAAGCATAGCTCTAAGTGCATGACATGTTTTTAAAAAAATTTTTTTATGTTTTTTGTTTATTTTTTAGAGATAGAGAGAGACAGTACAAGCAGGGGAGGGTCAGAGAGAGAGGGAGACACAGAATCTGAAACAGGCTCCAGGCTCTGTGCTACAGAGCCTGACGCGGGGCTCGAATCTATGAACCGTGAGATCATGGCCTGAGCCGAAGTCGGATGCTCAACCAACTGAGCCACCCAGGTGCCCCCTGCATGACATGTAATAGTTCACTTAATTATTGCAACAATTCTTTAAGGTAGGTATTATTATTATCATTATTTTAAATTTTTTTTGCATTTTTTTTATTAAGTAATTTCTGCCCAACATAGGGCTTCATCTCATGACCTTGAAATCAAAAGTCACATGCTCTACAAGCTAAGCCAGCCAGGTAATACAAACTATTCCCATTATTTCCTTGATGAGGAAAGTGAGGCATAAAGTAACTTGCTCAAGATCATATAGCTAGTAAGTTGGCAAATGGAAGACTTGGGATTCAAAATTTAAGAAGTCTGGATTTCAAGTCTATTTCAGTCATTCATATTATACTGTCAACTCTATATTTATCTACCTATCTATCATCTATCTATCTATCATCTAATTTCCTAGGCATATATATATACATATGTATATATGTATAATGTACACATATATATGTATACATCTTTGTATCTATCTATCATCTATCTATCATCTGCCTAATTTCCTAGGCATATATATATATGTATATACATATGTATGTGTGTGTGTAAATATATATATAATATTTTTCAGGGTTTTAGAAATGTTGATAGGTTTTCAAGGGTCTGTGATTAAGATGTTGATTGTTGGCTTTCAGTTTGTGTGTCCAAATCATTTGTCTTTCTGGATGTTAGGGACTGTGCCTTTCTTTGTCAGGCCAAAGGCTCAAGTAATTCAACAGTATTTAATTTTCACTTCTCATGGTTTAGCAAGATAAAAGTGAGAAGGCACCACTTGCTGAATACATTTCATTATTTGAGAAATGATTGTTTTATATCTTTGTATCCCATAGCACCTAGTATATCCATTTGTAAGCCATAAAGTCCCCTTAGTTTTTAAGGAATGAATTGAAGAATGCATGGAGGGGAGGTTCAAGATGACACTGAACACCTTCTGTCCCGTTGGATGACCCTCTGAATTTCTGGTGTTGTGTTTGCTTGAGGCTTACAGTTTTTGTTCATGTGATGCACAGTACATATCATGGTGCCGAACAGCACAGCAGTAAATGGCTTTGTCTCCTCGCTGCACATGCTTAACGGTTAAGGTACTGGAGGACAAGGTTCTATTCACCAACAACTGGTAATGTTCCAATTCCATGGCAGATATAGATGAGCCTTTGGTCAGCTCTTTGCAGATACCAGTACACAGACTCAAAATTTTTATCAGGAATATTATATTGGCATCGAAACTCCACATCTGCCCCAATCACGGCAGTTATGGTGGAAGACTGTATAATTTGAGCCTTGCAGAAGCCATCTGGAAAAGAAAAAAGGATAGGACGTGAGAAATGAGAAAGGGAGGGAAATTGCATCCATTTACCTGCGAGCCACTTACAGAGGAAGAGCAGCACAAGGCAGAGAAGCCGGCACATGGTGCGTCTGCAGTTCGTCTTCGTGCTGTTTACCAGGAAGCCTATTTTGCATGCACAATGCACTCAGGCCATCTTATCTGCAACAGCCATGTGTCTGCTTCATTGCTGCAGCAATAAAGGAAAGAGGTCCTTGGGGGTGGTTGGTGCTCGCGCTATCGAAAGACACACTCAGATTTGTTCAAAGGCAGCAGTCCAACAGGCCCCTTCAGAGGAGGCTCTGGCACTCCTCTGCCACTTGGGGCCTGTGTTTTCAGCATCTGGTGCCATTCTCTTATCAGCCCCAAGAGGCTTATTCTTTGAAAGGGAACAACCAGGGAGACAGTCTTTTGTTGAAAGACATTTGGTGGGTCATGATCTCTTGGGTCCTTGTTCCTGAGTCTCAGGGATCTAGTGTGTGCAGAAGGATGAGGAAAGGTGTGAACAGTCATTTTCCTGGATGTAGTAGTATAGCTTTGGTTGCCCACTTGGCAGTTTCTGGTTCTAGGACCCACTCCGCAGAAGCCAGACAGGGAGGAAGTAATTTGTTCATTTTTAATTAATTGATGAACCAGTCGAGCATCCATTTATCAGATAGTTATTGAGTGTCAATTATATGCAAACTTTCTGCTGAGAGCTGAGGACACAATGGAAGCAAAAAACCAGTCCAAATTTCTGCCATTGTTGAGTTTAAAGTCTGATGATGATGTTTAACTTCAGGCAAGAGAAGGAGGTACAGCCCCTCAAACAGTATGTATGACGCTGCAGAGGGGTGGGTGAAGGGGCTTCTGGGGTCCGCCCATATCCAGGCAGGGCTTGCCCCTGTCAACACAGCTGGTTGTGAGCTCACCATGGAGGAACACAGATTGGAATTTCCCCTGGCAACCCCCACCCCAACCTAGAGTCAGAGGGTTCCTTTTCTACTCATCTTCCCTTAGAACCATTTTCCTATCAAGAAATCATTCTATTTGTTGACGATCCAAAGTTTTGGAGTTCCTGACTTAGCACTGTTATCATTCTATTCTTGGAGCAGAATCAGCTTGGCTGTGATCATTCCCACTGTGAAGATAACTACATCTTTTGTGTGATGGCTTCCTTTTCATTGTATACACAATGACTGCAGAGCCAGGAAATTTTAATTTGGGATAAATAATAAGCTATCTTTAGGGCCAATCTTATCTGGAGAGGCAGGGCTGATGGAGGTCAAGGATTCTTTTTCTTTTATTGCCTTTGTCAAAGCTTTTACTCCCACGGCTGCCTCCATCTTACTTACCTCATCTTTCTCCTAGTATCTTTTACAAGAATACTCATCTTTCTGCAAGATAGTCTTGTGAGCAACTTTAAAGGCATAACAGGACAATGCACAAAGAAATAAAGAGACACTCACCCCAGAATGCCTGGGCTTGGGGTTACACAGAAGAGAGCTGAGAAAGGCTGAGGCCAGACAGATACACAAACTGGCATGTGGAGGTGGGGACAAGGGTTTGGGGGGTGGTAACATGGCAGTGGGGGTGCCTGCACCAGAGCAGGTGGTGTGATGGGTGGTCGAGACATGGCCATAGCAGTGATGATGTTTGGAAGGAGGCTGGGAAGATACATGTGTGTTCATGGGGACTGCAGCCAAGCTCACCAAAGACTCCTAAGGAAGACCATCCCTGGTGATGGGGGAATGCCATACCCAAAGCCATTCTATTGGGTAGGGACTCAAACTTTTTAGGAGGCCTGACACCTTAAGCCTTAATGTACTAAACAACAAATAAGAATTAATTTTGGATGGCAAGGCCATGGACCATGGGAACTGAATATTCCAGTACACACCCAGGGTGCCAGGAAGAGGCCTTCTTCTCCCTTTTCCTTCAACCCCCCTGTATCATTCATTTACTTTTGAAGTGTCTCTTCAATCTGCTTCCTCTTCCCACGTCCTTATTTCCAATCCTTCTCATTGTCTATCCCACTTTTTGCGTTAACTTTATATCCCATCTCATGGCCACGGCAGCATGAAAAATAAAATCCACCAGTTCCTCACCAGGGCTGTGTGGCCCTGGAGCTGTAAGAAAGGCCTATGGTTTCAAGGGAAACAATCTCAGACACTTCTTGCCTAGCACAAGGTGTCAGAAAGTTAAGAATTTAAAAAAGATGATGAGATTTTTGAAATCACAAAGCAGGAGGATCTGTGACCTTCCATCAATGACAAACCTGGTCATGAGACCTAGTATCAAGGCCGCAGGCATTATCCATCCACTGGAGACCTGGAACTGGAAATCAGAGCCCCGAGACAGGTCTGTATTGAATGCAGGAACTAACCCTGGGGACCATGCTTGCCTTTCGGCTCTTATATATTGACTATCAATCTCCTCTCTTACAGACATTTCTGTACATTGTTTCTTCCAGGTACAGAACTGAGACACCACTCTGGAGGCCTGTCCCTTAATCACAGTGAAGACATCTTGAGAAAGTACCTAGGGTGGGACACACTTAACATACGATCAACTCAGCTCTCATGGACGGTGATAGAAAAACACTCTGTTGGAATGAATTTTTCTTTCAGTTTCTGTTTTTTCTCAGGTTTATAGCATTTTTATGAAAAGGATTAGGACCAGCCATGTCCTCTGAGGACCTAGATTTGAACTGTATAGTGAAATTTCAGGTAGAAATTTATAACTATACAACTTACAAAGTGAGGGCTTTTCTCCTCTTTTTCCCCCACTTTGGCTGGAGAACTTCTCCTTGAAGACTGTTGGGCATGTTGAGGTTCTGTCGGGAGAGTAGAGACTCTGGGTGAAGTTTAAAACACTCTTTTTCTTGTTGAGAAAACTAGCATAAAGTTGAGAATAAGTTTATTCACACCTAAAACAACTACTTACTCGTTGCTGTGGAGATGTGGAGATGATGATGTTCTCATAAAACTAAAGGCAGGGGCACTTGGGCAGCTCAGTCTGTTGAGTGTCTGTCTGACTCTTGATTCCAGCTCAGGTCATGATCCCAGGGTCATGGGATCAAGTCCCACATTGGGATCCATGCTGCACATGGAGACTGCTTGAGATTCTCTCTCTCTCTCTCTCTCTCTCTCTCTCTCTCTCTCTCTCTCTCTCTCTCCCTCTCTCTCTCTCTCTCCCTCTCTCTCTCCCCCTCCCCTTCTTTTCTGCTCATGAGTGTGTGAGCTCTCGCTCTCTCTCTCTCTCTCTCAAAAATAACAAACAACTAAATGCAGATGTTATATATTAAGATGGTAAGTGTTTGGTTAAAAATTAATTGGTGTCGGGACACTTGGATGGCTCAGTCAGTTATGTGTCAGGCTCTTGATTTTGGCTCAGGTCATGATCTCACAGTTCTTGAGATGGAGCCTTGCACAGTGCTCTATGCTTGGGATTCTTGCTCTCCCTCTCTCTCTACCACTCCTGAGTGCTCTCTCTCTCTCTCTCTCTCTCTCTCTCTCTCACACACAGAGGGACACATTAATTGGTGTCTTTCCAATTAGAATTAGGGGCAGATTCCATCTCCATCCCATATGAATGTAATCAGGGCCTTTGGGGTCCCATACGTGGTGTTCTAAGACCCAAAAACCCCATGTTTGCCCTGTTGGGCTGTGAAGACCAGACTCCACCTGAGATAGTGGAAGGTGAGAGAAGAGCTTCTTGGCAGGAAATGATTTCCCCCCTGTCCTGATTCAGGGCAGGAAAGAAGCCAGGCTTGGGTACTGAACTTGGAGATGTGGGGATACCTGCAGATTTTTAATCGGAGCACAGACTGGTTCCTGCTGTGTGAAAGCACGTGGGGAGACAGGAGGGTCTCGAAACGTGCGCTTCCTTCTCTCTCGAAGTATGTAGCTGTGTCCTAAATGATTATGGAGCAGGCTGGGTCCACACTGCCATGGGATCTGTCGGGGGCGGGTACAGGGGAGAGAAGCCTGGACACGAGTCTCATGAGACCGGCCAAGGTGGTGTGAAGAGGAGCTCCGCCTCAGAGGAGTTGTCGAGCCCCAGGGGGCTCCAGTGTGGGATGAAATTACCACCAACCCCCAGGGAGAGAATGGCTGCTTCATACTCCCACAAGAGAGGCTGCGGTTACTGTGAGTCGGATATTAAGGAAACAATGTCTGTATTTCTTAGTCCACAGGCTGGTGAGGTCTGAGGACACATGGGTGACATAATGAGGGACTTCCTAAAAGTAAGAGATTGAAATTCTTGAAGTGCTGTTTGAAATAACATCTGTACAATGACAACCACTGCTGTAATGAATCACCTGACAATCCTTAGGTGTCTCTAAGACTATGAATGCTCACCAACTAATTGATGGCTTAAACTTTCGATGTTATAAGAGCTAGAAAACAGCAGCAGATCTGAAAATGGCCAATTTCAATTATGCATTTGTATACATGCATGCATGCATCCATTCACTCATTCAACAGACATTTATTGCCAAGCACCGTGTGTGCTGCCAGGAGCTCACTTCTGAGTGGGTAGAAAAAGGTAGGAGTCTGCAACCCCTGGTCAGAGGCACAGATTGTTCCTGGTTAATGACATGATGAGGCAAGTTTTCCTTTCAGTCTCTTTCCCAGGGGACAGTGTCACCAACGGAGCCAAATCCTCTTTCCAATGAACTGCCTTTTATTCCTATGACGCCAGGCGCGGGGAGCATTGTAACAGTGCTGGCTGTGCTGCTGCTCGCAGGGTGCTCCAGTGGTCCCCAGTTTTGGCTTTCACCCAGAGGCTGCCTCCTGCTCTGCCTGGGCAAGGTGGGAAAAACGATGGAGCAGAGCCCCTGAAGAGATTTGGCTGGTCCAGCACTGCCCTCCAGTGGTCAAAGGCAGGTATTTTGGGAAGGACGGATTCCTAGAGTGAGGTGGGTGTCTGTGGATTAAAGAGAAGACAGGGACAGCTCCCTCAGATGAGATTGGCAAAGTAGGAACTGGTAGACATAGTGGGGAAACTAAAGTGAGGATTAAATTCATCAGTGACCGGGTACCTGGACTGGTATGTGTAGAGAAAACCAGAAATAAAGATCATATCGTTTTCCCAATTTGCGTTTTGTCAGGAGAAATAATGACTGGCTGACAAGATGGCCAGCCTGCCTAGGGACCTAGAAAGTGTGGTGGTGGCATTGGTGGGGAGATGGCCTCGAGCTGTACCCCCTTTACTCTCAGTCCAGCCTTGTCATGGTTCTAGGAAGACGTTGATCTGGAATAACTATCTTCAGCTTGATGGGCAGTGCAGGAATGAGCACGAATCTCCAGAAATGAAATTGGATGCAAATTTGTGTGTAATGAAATTTTTAAAAAATTCGATTTGCAAAGGGATCCAGTCCATTGACTTACCTTAAGTCTCCTCTCAACATTCTTCCTGGGACACAAGGGGTCTTGCTCGGTCTTCGTATATCTTACAGGTGGGTGGTTCAGTAACTTGACTGTGGAGGGAAATTTCTCCTTCTTAACATCAAGAAGTCTTACCCCCCAACCTCCCTATTGGGTCAGTGCCACTGGTAGATGTCCAGCACAGCAGGACACGGTGTTGTCTCCCAGATCACGGGAAGGCTGAAGTAGCCTTGGCAGCCAGTCTGCTCTTGGCAAAATCTGCAATTAATGCAACCTTTGCTTCCTTCTTTCTGTTTCATCTTAGCATGCAATGTCCTTCGAATATAGCATCACTTCCCTTCTCAGGTCATGGGAACAACTGAGTTTCACCTCACCCTGCTTTATTTCTTCTATCACTTGGCTTCCTGAACCTCCAACCTTGACATTTTCCCTGTCCCTGCCCTGTTGCTCTTTTGCCCTGCTCCTCTGAAAATATAGAGTAATGGGTCAGAGAGACTTCCGGATCAAATTAAAAAACAATATAAAACAAACAGTGGCTAGTTCAGGAGCTTAGTAGTGTGACGTCATGCTTAGTGGTTGAATTGCCCACATTGCTGCCTGTAAAATGCAAGCATCCGAAGCTCTACTGGAGAAGACCCCCGGTCTGGATGGTACACACGATGTTCACCCTGGGAACCAAGGGCAGGAGGTCCGAGAGTAGTGTGAGGGGGAAGATGGGGTGTGGGCTCCTTGGTTGTAGGAGTCTTGGAGGACACAAGTGGCAGTAAGTCTGTGTACACTCGTGAGTGGTTGGACTCGAGCTTTCTGAAGTCGAGAATGTGTCTTTCCTGCCCCTCAGAACGCCAGTGCCTCAGATGCATAATAAACATGGTGTCCCCCAGCACACTGGTTGAGAGATGATGCTTTAAAAATCCAGCAGTCCTGAATCCAAGTTCTTTTACTTTAGTTTTTTGATTTTAGGCAACTTTCCTAGCCTTTCTGAGCCTCGGGCACCTCATCTGTAAAACAGGGCTAGTGATATCTGCCCTTCCTGCCAGGCGTCTTTGAGGCTCAGAGGAGATGGTGCACGCGAAGCCCTGGGCACTGTGCCTGGCACATGGTCAGTGCTCAGAGTGTCTTAGTCCTTCCGTGTGCGCATGTGCAGACCTCTGCGGGTGCGTCAGAGTTCTCCAGTCAAAGCCCAACTTAACTACCAAATAAAATCAGCCCCATTTCAGAAGACAGCAGTGCGCAGACATGCGGTTGAATAGATTCCCTCCCTAGACACCCTTTGCTGTTTCCTTCTATAACTGGAAAGACTTTGCCCAGATTTCTAGGAACCAACATATTCTTGAGCCCTGTCTAGAAAGGGAAGACCCTCCTCGTATATAGAAGCTTTCGGTTGAAACAGCCCTGAGGTGGCAGTGGCTGACCGTCCCCTTTTGCTTTGAGCCTGGGCACTCACCATACAGGCGGGTCTTCTGCCCTGGACGGTGGTGACTGACCGCATCTCAGGAGCTGCCAGCACAAAAGAGACTTGGGAGGCTTTGTATTCAATCATTACTGAGAGCCTATTAGGAGAACAAGGTGCCATGCGGCCACTTGAAAGGCTGAGTGTCTAGAAATGGCCATTACAGAGGAAAATCCTTCCGCTTGGCTGACTGGGGCCAGGTCTATGGCTTTAAAGCAATCGGCGCAGATGCCGAGTGAGGAGGGAGCATTCATTCTGTGCTCAATAAAAAGAGTTTTATTCAGAGAAGTGAGTTGTTATCCCCTCAGGAAGGGTGAAGGTATAAAAACAGGTTGTAATTCTTGGAGAATCTAATTCCTCTGTTGCTGGAGACGGAAAGAGAAAGAGGGAGAGAGACGAGAGAGGTGGATGAAAGGGAGCTCTGGTGTCCTGGGGTAATTAGGCAGCTTGGATTTCTCCTGGAGCTTCAGGACGGTGCCAGATGTGCCCAGGCCCTCTGTGCGCTGCCCCACAGAGCTAGCATCCTGGGCCCACCTCCTCCCCACGGTGGCCGCTCCTCATGTCAGGGAATACATCAAAGGAGGTTTGATATTCATAACTGCTGTGAGTCATTTTCACATGGAGCTGTGGGGGGCTGCCTTCCCCACAGCAGGCTGTATTCAGCCCTTTGTAAGAGCAGCTGAGCTGAACCAATCCCCCATTATGGGCGAGACTAGATTCCTTCTGGGAGACCCGGATTTGCCCCCAGACCCCTGTGCAGAATAAAATGGGTCTTTTTCTGGAGAAATAGTTATTAAAACATCCTCCAGTCTTGCCTGGGCATCTCCGCCGCCCACCGAGGCAGCTCTGCATGGCCTCTTCCACAAGAGTGTGGCCACCTCCAGGCCCTGCTGTTAGTGTCAGTAACATCTGAAACTTCCCTGTTTCTTTTGCTCTGAGGACAAAGAACATCAACAAGACTCCAACCTCGGCCACATTTCTTCTCAACTGGAGGAGGAAATTCTGCTCGCTCCTGTTGAGTGTGGCTAATGTTGGAAAAAACATTGGTGGGACACTCTTTGAGGGCTGGCAGAAATTAAAGCCACAGGATCGCAGAGCTGGAAGGGGCTTCAGTTGTCACCCAATTCTGGCGCCTCAAATTACGGATGAGAAAATGAGGCATGGGGAGGTTAAGTGACTTGTCTACGGTCACACAGACAAGTGAAGATTTCTGGCACATAGCCTCATTTTCCAAAACTGGGAGGGAAATAATGGCAGGGTAATCTTGCTATTACTTTTCCACCGGAGACTGTGTAGAGGTTTAGCCTTTTTGGAAAGAGATGGGGACTAGGAGACCTGGTATCTGAGCTATATCTCAGGTGTGCCCTCAGTTTCTCTGTATGGAGAATGGCTATCTAAAACCATTGGTTGGGAGGGTGGGAGAATTAACTAAGGGATGGCCAGGCTGAGTGGCCGGGGGGTAGGGCAAAGTGTAAGGAGTGGGAAAGTGGGTGGAATAGAGAAATACAATGCAGCAGTACTTGCTTGCTCCCAGCCCCAGTAACAGTCCGTCAGGAGAAGCCACTCTCCTAGTGAAAATATTTCACAGGCAGCAGGTCTGGACTCCCCACCTTTGCTTGGGGCAGCATGGAAAAAAGTATTCCCCTATCTGTGTGCATTTGAGTGCATTTTCATTATACGGTGCATCTTCAGTTCTGCCAGAAAAGCAAGCATGCCTTGCTCTTTAAAATGTCCGGAGCTCCCGGCCCCATTTGGGGTTTGTGGTGAAAGGTCAGACTCCAGAGCTGTCTGGTGGTAATCGGGTCCTGAATTAATGAGCCCTCAGGGACTGCCATGGACACCAGAAAGCTGCCAAGCTGGGCCTGGACTGAGTCTGGCAGCAGAGGCCACACAATGTCCCTTGGCAAGGGGCCCCGATGGGCTGGGCTGCTCACGTTTACTGGCTCTGCGAGCCCAGAAGCCCACGTCCCTACATCAGTCTTCTCAACTGCTTTCTCCCGTTATTACCTTGTCAACAGCGTTATCCAAGACACAAAGGACAATTCTGCATGATGATGCAGTGAATGACTAGTTAGGTGCCTCCTGTTTAATAACCAGAGAAATATTGCTGTGCGGCATCTCTCCATATGCTCTGGCATCTGTGTCTGGCATGTAAGGGACTCATTTTCTTCACATATCTCATTAAAGATGTAAAGCAAAATGGAGGGGTTGCAAGCCTCAGTCCCCCCGCCCCTCCACTCCTCAACCCCTCCACCCCTCCATCCCAGCTGCCTGGAGCTCACTTTTCTTACCCTCTGCTGCCATCTAGCGGCCACATCCCTCTTCTCCGCATTGTCGTTTTCACGGTGGAGCTGAAGTCCCGGCGCCGGTGAAACAGAAACCCCAGAGCTGTGGATCTTCGTGGGTTCCCTGCTGCAGCAGAGGGTCCCGCTTCCGGACATCCGCCTGGACCACCCTGGTACTGCCTCTTGGAGCCTGGGGCCCTTTCTCCTCTGGAGAGACGTGTCTGTGGATTTTTTTTTTTTTTTTTTTTACACAAATCTGGCTATCTTCAAGACTCTAAAAGTAAATCTATAAAATCTGGCCCCACTGAACATGTCTTACCAAAAGCCGAGGTGAATTCTGCGACTTGGGCAGGCAGAGTCCCACACCCCACGCTGAAGTTTCCCCTAATATCTTGAGGACTCCCCAGAGGTTGGAGGGATGGAGAAAGTCACAGAGCAGAAGGGGACTTCCATGAGTCTTCTCAGCTGCCTGCCACCCACTTCCACACCACGTTCTTGTAAGTGGATGCTCACTCCAGGGTTGATCCCACTCTCTCATTTCAGGGCCCAAGTTTCCCAAGGCTGACCCTGCCTGACATGAGCGCCATTGCCTGTGACGGCATCGCTCTGATTTATCAGCCTGGGTCTTGGGCAGGTAGGCTGGGGTGTGTGGACAGCTGAGAAACCCTCCCCAGGGTGGGAGACCCAGTGCCACACGCTGCAACTCACAAGAGCAGCGAATGAAGTACAGACAGGGCTCGCACCAGCTGCGGGTTTATGCACGGGCTGCAGGTGCCGGCGCATCACCGTGGGCCCCCAATGCAAGAGGAAGGCGAGGGCCCCTCTGCGCTGGGGACTGAAACACAAAGAGAGATGCTGCTTTTTGTCGTCAAGCCAAGCAGTTAATGTCCTTCTCCTTAAGCCTTGGCACGTGTTCATTAATTTCATTAATTGATTCATTCTTCTATATGTACTCAGCTTTAGAAAGTGCAATGAAGTAGACACAAAAAGCAGCATATGATGCAATCGCAACCTTTAAGGATCTTATTATCTAGAGAAGGAAGCAAGGAAGAAGCACTATAGTTAAAAACAGTACTGATTAGTTCTCTAAATGAGGAAAGCATTTCACATGGGAAGTAGAGATTCCAAGAAGAGAGGGATCACCAGAGGTTACAACAGATGGGGAGCATATCATGATGGGTGACAGTGACATACTTTCTTGGATGTGTGTCCTCCTAGGTCCCTGTAGCCTAGGGACTCTGCTCCAGCTGTTGGCTACTCTCCCCAGGTCAGAAGACAAAGGGAGACAGAGGGGAATCTCCTGGAATCCTGTTCACTGATCTGTAATAGATTTCTTCCCCTTCTCCATATTGCTGTTCATTCATTGGGTTGACGTGTCATTCATTTATTTATTCAAGAAACACATGCTGTTCTAGCATGAGGGTTCTAGAAATGAATCCACAAGAAGTTCTAAGTTTCCACACCAGCTTGAAACTGAACCAGAGCTTCGTAGAACAGAGACAAGCTAAAATCACTGTCACTTTGGTCTCCATATTACGTTGCCTCATTTAAGTACCTGTTGGTTCTTTATTGCTTTTAGATATTTGCCCATGTGGTCCACCCCTTTTCCCTGCTCCCCCAGGACCACTTCAGACAGAACACAGCCCCAACTGTCCCTGCTGCCTGTTCTCACAATCCCATCATACTTGCACCTCTGGGGCTGACTCTGGGGGTGACAGGGCCGGTTCGCAGGACTGCCGGTTGGCAGGATGGACTGAGAGGACACTTCATTTGTCATGTGGGAACAGAAAGTCTAAAAATAAACATTGAAAGGACCCTTTGATTTAGTCTTGGGTAAAAGTAAAGTACACTTTGGTTTGCAGTGGTGTTTGATATGCCTTGCGAGGGAGAAATCCTATTATGTCAAATTTTCAAAAGTCTGTGCTGCTAAGATAAAGATATTTACATTCCGAGACCACAGAGCTCAGTGAAAAGGGGCTGTTAAGAGACCAGGCAGTTGGGCGAAAGGTTTTATGTAATTTAAATGTACACAGGTTTGTCCTCTTCTTATGTTTACTGACAAGGAGCAAGAAGCTCTGATATCAACTCTCCAGGAATATAACTTTTACAGCAAAGCATTTGATCACAGAGAGCTCAGAAAAGTATTGTATTGTTCATTTAATCCTCGGAATGTTTGTGGAGGAAATATAATTTGTTGAATTGAGTTGTTAAATGAACTCACAAAACTTTTAGTACTTTAACTTTCTCTCCCTCCCTCTTTCTGTGTGTGTGTGTGTGTGTGTGTGTGTGTGTGTGTGTGTTTAGTCAGAAAAGTTTAGACATCCTTCTCTATCCCTCTTCCCTCCCCTGGAGCCTCGTTTTGCTTTTAGCAGACCATACAAATTGAGAGGCTCTAGTAGTCATATCCTGCAGCCCAGTTTCTTTGCCAGTTGTGTGGTTGGGGATTTGTATTTTGGAGACAGAGACCGCCAGGAGAGAGTGGAGAGCAGATAATTCATGCATCTCTGCCGGCGTGCAGCACAGCACGTCTGTGGCTTCACTGTGTCCTGGACGTGGGCCGAGCTACCTTGGTAGTACCCACACTGCCTGCGTGAACCAACGGTCCTCCAGGTTCCAGGAGCTCCTGGACCTGGAATCAAAGTAAAGCCAATGATCAGAGTCCCCGGGCCTCAGTTCCCTCTTTTTTTTTTTTCTTTCTGAACATATCACAAATAAGGAGAAAAGTTCTTTCCAATTTCATGGAGTTGCAGTGTGTCACCTGAAGCCTGATGTGGATTAGTCGGAACCACACACCTGGGCCTCCCTCCTCCCTTTAACCCCCATCACATCTCTGGGATTCTGTGAGTTTGACTGTGAACTCACAAGGCAAGGAATTTAATTGTCACTGAGTGCCTACTGTGTGCCTTCAGTTCTACGTCAACACCGACTCACTTAACTCTCACAACCAACCGAGGTTTGTGTTCTATTACCATTTCATGAGCGAGGGGGCCCTGGGCTGTTCAATGACTTCCCCAAAGTCTTAAAGCTAATAAGTGCCAGAGAACTTGAATGTAGGTCTAAAGCCCTGGTGATTTCTATGACCACATGTGGCAAAGAGGAAAGGGTTGGCCCATTCTCCTCCTCCCTGCTCTGCCCACCACTGTTGTCAGAGGAAGGAGTGGTTTGGAGGTGGAAGGTTCCTCAGCGGGGCCCCATGGCCCTGGAGCCCCAGACCCCAGGCCCCAG
This sequence comes from Suricata suricatta, assembly GCF_006229205.1. Classification (NCBI taxonomy): domain Eukaryota; kingdom Metazoa; phylum Chordata; class Mammalia; order Carnivora; family Herpestidae; genus Suricata; species Suricata suricatta. Next base: position 70,705,288 of record NC_043708.1, read on the forward strand.
CTGTGCAGGGCAGGATGCTGGGGACAGCCTAGTCACTAACTCAGTCCTCTGAGTGTCCGTAGGGCCAGAACCAGCCAGCATCACAGCAGTACCCCAAGGAGGAGGGTAGGGGTGAAGTAGATCCCTGGTCTGACTGCGGCACTCTACTCTCTGACAGGCTGGGCCTGAGTGAGGAATCAACGGTGCAGTGACCTCCACTCAGATCCCTTCTTTCCTTCCTTTTCCCACTGGGAGCTGGATGGCCCCAGCTTGCTGTGTGCATCTCTCATGGGGTCCTCTGAAGCGGGTGTAGGAATCCTCACAATCACAGGGGACTAGGAGGGGTTGGGGACTTCCACCCTTTCAGAGGAGGGAGGTGACAGAGTTGGTTGAGACCCCAAATGCCTCAATCTCCACTATATCCCAGGGGCTCAGCAGTCGGCTTGCCTATTGACAACAGGCTCTGTTTGCTTTTGGAACATGTTAGAAGATTTGACGTGAATGTTTGTGAGGTAGGAAGAGGTCACAGAACTCAAGCACCAGAGCCAGGCATCGCCAGGTAGAGCCGGGGCCAAGACGAAACCACTGAGCACAGAGGTGCGGTGGACTTCTGGCTGCAAGGCAGGTTTAAGCCTTGTCCAAGGTGCCAAGCCCACCTATGGAGCGAATCAAAGCTGTTTATGCTGCCTTCTTCTGGAAGCTGGCTATAATCACTCAGCCTAATTTGATTTTCCTTGTGTAAAACTGTGGGGGTGGGAGGATCACAGAGATCCTGGGCTCTGAAGACTTCTGGAGTCACCTTGCTGAGAAATAAAATTTGGTCTCTGAGCCGGCACTCCTAGGTTCCTTTGTGGTGGTGATGTTTGTGATTTGGTTTTGTTTTTACAAGATATGGAAATTAGTGATTCAGTGAGAGAGGGGGCTATCTCTTTTGTGATATCTCTTTAACATCATGGCATCACGAGCATGTTAGGGATGATTTAGCCCCTGTTCACATGTTGTTCTCTATTGGGCATCATCCTCTGTTCGTTAAATGGCAAGAAACCCTGCCTTCTTGAAATTTCTAGCCTGAATCAATGAGCTGTTTCTCATAGGCAAGGCAGAGAGACGTACAGACTAGTGCAAAAGCGCAAAAAGGTTATCCCTTCCTACCCGGGAAGTAAGTGTATCATCGACATTGTGAACAAGCATCTTTGGACAGGCGAGCAGGGAATTAAGCACAGGACGGACATGCCTGTCCCAATTCAGAGCCAACAATGGCTCAGGAAAGGCCTGTTGGGGGTTTGGTCAGTACCGCTGGCCAACTCCTCTCCCTGCGGGGTGTGAACGGAGGAAAAAGATGGAGAGATGCTATAGTAGAGAATAACCAAATAGAAATCTTACAATGTGTTTTCTTTTACATATCCCAGATCTGTAGATCAGGAAACTGAGGCTCACGTTGCTTACGTGGCTTGATTAAGATCACACACCTTTGAAGCGGTAGAGACAGTCAAAACCAGATCTTTCTGCTGTCTCTGTCACACACTCTGCTTACACTGAATTACAAACTGAATCTGATCGGTGGGGAATCTGGACTAATGTTCTGCCTCCAACATGGGCAGCGGGGGAAGTAGGTCTTCTTGACACTAACCTCACAAGTTCAACTGTAACTTCACACTAATTCCCATTGGTAGAATATCGAGGATCTGTCATGAATTTGTCAATCCAAAATGATCTTGAATCTGTTTACATTTCAGTACCACCTTTTGATGTTACCACTTTCATAAGTTAAATATATATTATTAGCAAACCAATCCTCATTTATTGCTATGTTGATTTTAACCCAAACTCCTTAGCCTGAGCATCCAGTTATACTGGGGCATTAGTAATTGAGAAAGGTTCCGGAAGATGCTTCTACAAGGAACAGATTCGTGTTTTAACCTGCACCTTCAATGACCAAACTCCAAAGGGTGAAATTTAACTAGTGGATAGATTTCAGCTGTTACAGCGGGAGGAATTTTGGTGTGTGTGTCAAATCCTGCCACGTAACTAACTTCGAGGTAAGGCCAGTCCTGACCTAAAAGAAGGAATTCTGACAAATCTGAAATGCAAATCATGCTCAGGTTTTGATGTTAGAGAAATCATCAAACTGGAACAACATGCTGTCCCTCTGGCCATTTCCGGAAACGACAGAGAAGCAGCGGGGGTGCGTGGTGTTCACCCGGAGCCGCAGGCCCCGTGGCCGGCTCTCCTGTCAGAGCCCCGCAGTACAGCGAGGAGTCATCCCTTGGAGGAGAGTTCCCTTCTGTGGAAGAAGTTCTTACAGAATTAATCCTCAAAAACCTTTGTGGGGCTTTACCAGATTGCTCTCTGGTGTATATTTCATAAGGAGCCAGAGGCCTCAGACGTAACACCACATCCCGGCAGACATGAAGAGCCCCCAGTACATGAAGGCGCCTCTCCCTGACAGCACCGACCTCAGGCCCTCCGTTAGGTCAGAGCTGATCCAGGAGGTGAGAACTCACCCCTGTCTCCTGAAAGGAATGTGCCTCTGGGCAGATTCTAAGTAGAACTGTGACATATTCCCCTGGAAATGAAATGGGAGGTGTCATAAATTTGCATGGGGGCCATTCCTGTTTTGGGTTACTCATCACATTGAGCAAGTGTGTCACCCAGAAAAAGCAGCTTTCAGGGAGTTTGGACTTGTGAGGAAGCTACAACATGGAGGAGGTCTTTGGGTGGTTGTTTGCCCTCGCTGCCGTCAGTCCCCATGCTCTAGGATGGTTACGTGTTTGCAGAATGAGTTGATGGGGCACCTTTGGGAGCTGTGGGATGAAGGAGGGCTAGCATATTAGAAGTCACTTATTTGGACTCTGCTCTCTCTCTGGAGGTCAGCTGCAAGAGCAAATTCCTCCATGTGTCCTACGCTCATGCTTTTCAAATTTGTTTCATCTGAGGTCCACTTTGGCTAGGCAAATAACCATGGGACTCCACCTCTCCAATTCTTTCTTGCTAATGTAAAATAAACTCGTTGGAATGAGTAAAGAGAATGGTACTGCTTTGGCTCAAACGCTAATGAGCACTTCCACTTTGTCATAATGTAAATATTAAAGTTTTAAGAGACAGCCCTGGGACCAACTAATTATTTTAAAGTGCTTCCAGAATGTCCACACTGAGGAGCTATGTCCTCATTTAGTGTGGAGACTCCTGGATTCCCTAAACTTGGTCTCCATGGGCCTCCAGGGGCCAACCAGGAGGAGGCTCCTCATAGACCCATTAGGTGTTAGAGCTAGAAAATGTAGTCTTTGAGTCCCTTCCCTCATTTTATGGATGGGGAACAGATTGAAGAGTGCCAAGATCTCATGATTAGCTTGGGAGCCTCATGGTTAGACTGCCAGTTGGTGGAAGTGGCTGGGTGGCTTTTCACTCTCCCTCTTGCTGGGGAAAAGGTCAGTGATTCCTTGATTGTCTGCACAGGAGGCATTTTGGGTTGTTTGTTTTTTGTTTTGTTTTTGTGTTTTTTATTTGTTTTATAGCTTTTAGGGTGATTTTGTTTCCCAAAGTGCATCTTTGTACCTCTTCTTGTCCTTTCTGCATTTAGGTTAAATATAGTGTCTATCAGTAGATTTGTTCTAGGGGAGATTTGCTTATAGGAACATCTGCACTTACCCCATTTAGTTCTGAAATAGCAGGTAAAGCAGTTTTTCAGGGGCAGGAGCCCAAGGGGACTGTTTGTGGCTCCATGTTTTGCTCTTCTTTTGCCCTCCTCATTTCAGTCTTCGTGACCTAGCAGGGCGCTGGGTACAAACTGGTGTTCAGAAAGACTGAATCGAGTTGCATGTTTTGAGGACAGTGATCAAACAGGACTCTGTGGTCAATTTAGATTGCTCCCTCTATCCTCAGTGTTAGAGACCCTCTCCATCCGGGCCCTTTGTGTAGAAACAAAGTGTTGTTTTACTTTTTTTTTTAAATGTTTTAAAATTTTATTTATTTATTTATTTTTGAGAGAGAGAGAGAGTGAGCATGAGCAAGTGGGGGAAGGGCAGAGAGAGAGGGAGACACAGAATCCGAAGCAGGCTCCAGTCTCTGAGCTGTCAGCACAGAGCCCAACACGGGGCTCGGACCCACAAACTGCATGATCATGACCTGAGCTGAAGCCGGACACAACCGACTGAACCACCCAGACGCCCTGAGTGTTATTTTACTTTTGAAAAAAAAAGGTTTAACAGATAGATGATGTGTACAGCTTGTATTGTTTAACCAAAATAATAAACAGCTTTAGTTGAAGTTTGAAATAGCTAAATTCAGGGAAAAAGAAAAAAGGCAGTTCTAATTTACGTTGTAGGCAGTCGACTTTAGAACTCCTCACTCCAGGGTTGCAGCATATTAATCTGTGTTTTAGTGAGATCTGGATGAATTTTTTATGTCAGACCACCCACTTTAAGGGAAACTGGGAATATCTTAAAAGCATGCAATCTAGTATTTAAAAAGTGCTTTTGTTAGATCATTTTTCTCATTATATGTGTTCATTGAAAATAAAACTTAATTACATATCATTTCAAAGAAGAGAAGAACATCACGCATGATGCTACTACCCAGAGATAATTACTATAACATTTTGCTATATTTCTTTGTAGTCTTTAGTCTTAAGTATATTTTCTTACATTGCTGAAGCCATATGATATATTCAATTTTCTGTTTTCCATTTATATTGGAACAAGATATTTAGGTTATTTCCAATTCTTGGAAATATGAATGACCTTTAAGGGGCCTCTTTGTTTATTAAAAAAATCTGCTCAGAGAATTATTTTAAAGACAGATTACAGTTATTAGGCCAAGAGGGATGATCGTTTTAAAGGTTACATTATATATACTATAAAGCTATGTTGTATTGTATCAGTTAGCAATCATAGCAGCAATAGATGCTATGCCCTTAATATACTTAATTTCACAAGCACTGAGGTGTAATTGTTAAAAAAAATCCATATTATCTGGGCCTTGCATTGGGCTCTGCACTGACAGCATGGAGTCTGCTCGGGATTCTCTCTCTCCCTCTCTCTTTGCCTTCCCCTGCTCTCTCTCGCTAAATAAATAAATAAACTCTAAAAAAATCCATATTTTTTGATATGCATGATAGTTATTTTCATTTTCATTTAAAAATTTTAAGTGTGGTTGATTTTTTCAAAATGTTATTAGCAATTACATATAAATTTTGTAGCTAATTTCCCCCCATATATTTATTAGGCTAATATTTTCCTTATCCATTTATAGGAACTCTTTATATATTAAATATATTTTTAAAGTTTATTTATTTATTTTGAGAGAGGAGGGAGAGTGGGGGGGGGGAGAGAGAGAGAACACAAGCAGGGGAGGGGCAGAGAGAGAGGGAGAGAGAGAAAATTCCAAGCAGGCTCCATACTGTCAGCCCAGAGTGCACTGCACTGTCAAACTCATGAACTGTGAGATCATGACGTCAGCCAAAATCAAGAGTCCAACACTTAACTGACTGAGCTACGCAGGTGCCCCTATATTAAACATATTAATTAACATTTGACTGTTACTCAACTCACATGCTTTTAAAAACTCATTTATTATCAATCTTTTAATTAAAACATTTTGGGACATTTAGAAATCTTTTGGCTTTATGCACTCAAATTTATGTATTTATATATATCCTGAAAATTTTGTTCACTGCCTTTACACTAGAATTTCCTTTTCTATCCTTTTTCAGACGGAGGGGACAAAATGCGGATAGAGGAGGAACAGCCTGGGCTGGGAGGGGGACTGGGTTGGGACTCGGATTAGAGGTTGATTGTATTAGTGGACCTCAGCCAGATGTGTCGTCACTGCTAAAATACTCAGGAACTCCCTCTAGGTACTATATATGGTAACATTTTTCTCAGCGTGATAAGGCTTCTTCCAGGATTGGGAAGGTAGAGAGCCGTAGGCTGATAGTGAGAGACTGAAAATTCGTGTAATTAAATTATTGTAAGAGCAGAGACACAATGCTTCCTGCTTCTGCAAGAGAAATGATTGAGGCTCCAACTTGGCTCTGGCATTAGATCTCTAAGGAAATAATAATTCACAGGAGGACAATCACCTGCACGGTCCAGAGGAGAGAGGTGTTAACGCTGTGAATGCATGTGGAATCCAGTTGTCAAAGAGATGTTTTTGCTGGGAGGTAGGTTCCTCATGGTGGTTTGTTAGAGCTTGGGTTAAGATAACATCCCCTATTCCAAGCCATTACACTTCCCATGTTCTCAGCAAGCACATTTGTTACCAATAATTTGGTTTCCAAGGTATCATAATAAGCAAGGGAAGAAGTGCCTTGCACAGGGACTAAAAATGCAAATTCATAGGCATTTGGGTTTAAGTCTGGATCCTGTCCCGATTTAAATTGCTCAAGTTTGCCGCTGGTGGGCTAATCACCTCTGGGTTTACTAAGAACATTCACTTTCTTTCCTCCTTATTTTTTTAGTGTTTATTTTTCAGAGAGAGAGAGAGAGAGAGAGAGAGAGAGAGAGAGAGAGAGAGACCGTGGCAGAGAGAGAGAGGAGGAAGGGCAGAGACAGAGAGACAGGGGAGAGGGGGACAGAAGATCTGAAGTGGGGCTCTGTGCAGAGAGCCCCATGTGGGGCTTGAACTCACCAACTGTGAGATCATCACCTGAGCTGCTGAGCTACAGACCGACGCTAACCTAGTAAGCCACCCAGGCACCCCAATTTTCTTAGTCAACAGACTAAACACCAATTACTCAACGGCTGTCCTGCCACAGAGGGTCCTCCAGCTGACAGCAAACCTTATCACTACTGCAAAGCCATTTGGAAAACAAATGTTTTTTGTTTTTCTGGTTTTTTTTTAAAACAAATAACATGTTAAGTAACAAAATATGTTCATCAATTGGGAAAAGACTCTGGTATTTGCTAGTTCTAATAAAGGTACCAAAAGCAGCAGACATGGATGAAGTGGGTCTGGGTGTCAGCTTGCAGACCTATAGTGTCTGTTTCTGTGCAATATTCAGCGTTTGCACTATGCAAGCATTTTCATTAACGTAAACAGCACCATGCTCTATATATTGTTCTGCAACTTTGTTTCCCACTAATGCCTTTTGAAGCTCTTTTTTTGTTATTATGCGTAGAGTTTCACTTCATTATTTTTAACTGTATGGAGTATAGACCTATCATAATTTATTATACCACTTTTTGCTCTATGATTATGTCATTTTCAGGTTGTTAGAACCCCAATTGCTGCACCAACTCTTTCCTTTTTCATCATAAAATTAATACATATAATACATACATTAATAAATATAAATATTAATTTGGAAAATACAAAAGCATAATAAGAAAAAGGTAATCACCCAATTCCCATGAGCTCAGATAGTCACTACTCACTAGTGAGATACTTTCTTAGAGATTAAAAAAAAATCATAATTTGGTAACAACTAATTTTGACAATCAGGCTTCATTGTGCTGTTTTGAAATAAACAAGATAATAAATTATGCCTTGAATATATCAAGAATTTAGATTATTTACATTTATGATTGAAGCATTTAGAAAGCAAATAACTTATGAATTTCATATGTTAGTGACAGATAGTATTCTACATTTTATTAGGTTTTAATCCCTTTTCTGAACAGAGTTCCTTTTTATAGAGACAAAGTTATCGTGACTTTTAAATCATTTCCAAGACCCATATGGAAATTATAATAGCAGTAAGGATTATTTTAAAATTGGGCTTAAAAAGTTATTTATGCTTTGTATTTGTCATATTTCTGATGATGTATCTTGGAATTTTCATGGGTCTTCGTATTTTTATGAGAATTAAAAATGAGTTTTCAACAGAGTGTCTAAAATATGCAGCACAAATTTTGTGAAATTTAAGTGGTGTAATATAAAAATAATAACCCATATATATGAGCAAAATTTGTAATATTGGGGTTTTCACCAAATTTAAATTAAGATTTAATTTTAATAATAATTTTAGTTGGTGAACTAAAAGCATTGTGAACTATTTTTACTCCTGCCACATGGTGGCGACACTTCAGCTTATAAGGGAAGCTGCTGGACACAACTTGTTAGTGTGTTGTGTTCTACCTTGTGCTTCGTGAGAGTATCTGTAAGAGATATTGGCAACTTTTCTGCTATTAGGCTTAACAGTCACAAAAATTTTTAAACTGTTTTGTGCATCATTATAGTAGCTTTTGTTAAGAGTTGGTACCAAAGCTCATGCTGCAAAGTGTACATCTAAATACATAATTTTTAAAAAAATTGTAACGTTTAAACAGATGTTAGCTATAATCTGGTGCCGTGAAGAAGGTCAGACAACTGCCTTGATGTTTTATTATTAATATAAAGAAGAGAAGTTGCTAAATATTATAGACAATGCTAATAAAGAACAGCATGAAAACAGAAATGTGCTACAGATTTGTAAATATACGGGCTCTGTAAATCAATTTCTCATTTTCCCTCACTGGGAATTTCCAACCCTGAATTATGCAAGACTGTAAAGGATATATATTTCTTATAAAATGCAACTGACTCATATTGGGGCTGATCTTAATAATGATCTTATAAGCAAATACTGCCACAAGATTCCAATGCCCTCCTTTTCTTTTTAGTGATATTTGCACTAAATGAAGGACAAATGATGTCAGATAATCTGAATAGAAAACAATTGTGAGAAAATGGAATAATCACATATTGGATGCCATAAACATGTGAAACTCCATGTATGACCAGTACTGTATTCACCAGTCATGTAGCTATGCTAGGTGGAAGTCATCTTTTGTGTAAGCCATTGGGCTACAGTTGATTAGCAATAGGTACAGTAGTAATTACTCACTAAAGAATGTTTTATTAAAAGTGAAAACTAGGGGCACTTGGGTGGCTCAGTCTGTTAAGAGCATGACTTCAGCTCAAGTCATGATCTTGTGGTTTGTGAGTTCGAGCCCTGCATCCGGCTTTGTGCTAACAGCTCTGAGCCCAGAGCCTGCTTTGGATTCTGTGTCTCCCCCTCTCTCTGCCCCGCCTCCATTCACATTCAGTCTCTCTTTGTCTCTCTGTCTCTCTCCCTCAAGAATCAATAAACATTTAAAAATTTAAAAAGTGAAAACTATTTCTTTCAATATTGCACTGTTGGTGGATCAGAAATTACTTGGACTATGAGTGAATGAATTAACGATTCAATATGAATTTATTTTTGAACAAAGAAAAATAACAATGGTGAAAATCATGCACAAAATCAGAAAAATCAAGCTGATGAATAAAATCCAATACCACATATATATTTTTCATCTATTAAGTTCAAAACTGATGATATAGTTTCAGCAAAACTTCATGTATAATATTAAATGAAAATCTTTAAAGTTTTATTGGTTCTAAATTTGTGTGTATGTTTAATTGTATTTTTGCCCTCCTACATGGCTATTTATTAAACACATTTATTCATTCATTTATTTATTTATAATTTTTAAACATTTATTTATTTTTATTTATTGTCAAGTTGGTTTCCCTATAACACCCAGTGCTCTTCCCCACAAGTACCCTCCTCCATGCCCATCACCC
>NC_043708.1:70714912-70717950 GCF_006229205.1 Suricata suricatta
CAGCCCTCAGTTCGTTTTCTGTATTCAAGAGGGATTTGCCTCCCTCCCCCTCCCTAACTCTTTTCCCTCCCTTCCCTTCCCCATGGTCCTCTGTTAGATTTCTCGTGTTAGACCTATGAGTGCAAACATATGGTATCTGTCCTTCTCTGCTGGACTTATTTCGCTTAGCATGACACCCTCGAGGTCCATCCACTTAGCTCCGAATGGCCAGATTCCATTCTTTCGCATTGCCACGTAGTATTCCATTGTATATATAAACCACATCTTCTTGATCCATTCATCAGGTGATGGACATTGAGGCTCTTTACATGATTTGGCTATTGTTGACAGGGCTGCTATGAACATTGGGGTACATGTGCCCCTATGCATCAGCACTTCTGTATCCCTCGGGCAGATCCCTAGCAGTGCTATTGCTGGGTCATAGGGGAGTTCTATAACTTGTATCTTTTAATTGTTGGTAGAAGAGTGATAAGCATCTAGAGTTTGAACACACTTCTATGTTTCTACATGTTTAAATAATATTATGTTAAAAATAGTGCAGTTAACACTGGAGTCTGGGAAATTTATTTGTCCTTTAAAGGAGCTATATCCAACTCGGGTTGAGAAACATCGCTGTGAAGTTGGGAAGTCTGAGGTTCCTTTTGCAGATTTTTTCCCCCTCTGTTTTCTGGTTCTACCACTGTGGCCAGAATGCCTGGCAGGGAACGTGATTGGAGCCCACATCACAGCACTTAGTGGCAGAAGGGAGGTGCCGAGGAGTACTGTATAACCGCTACACAGAGGTAGGTGGGGAGTCCTGATGTGCAGGAAGAGGTCGGCATCTTTTCTGGGTGGTGTTAAGAATCTTCCTTTCCATTTCTCTTTCATTTGATGAGATCCTGCCCAAAACATTGATAGGCAAGCACTGCCTGCAAAAAGCAGTTCTGGATAAAGTTCTCTATATTTTAGAATTTATGGGACCCGAGGACTCTGTTCACTGTCCTTTTGGTGTTCTTCTGCATTTGGAAGACCGAGTCTAATATAGGAAATGAGCCTTTTGTTCCTCATACTTATAGTGTACCTTTTAGTTTCACTGTCTCTGAAAGGAATCCCAGTAGATCCGGACTGATGGTCTCATCTTTGAGAGGAAGGTTCCCTGTGTGCCTCAACTGCTTTCTCCAGGAATCTCCCAAATCACTGGTCAACTGCAGTCACAAGATCACCAGTGAGCCCCTAGGGTCTTCTCCTACTTTCTTCTTTCCTACTTCTCTACTTTCCTTTCTGCCCATACTCACTGTCTTTTGAGATCTGGGATAAGGACAAGCACTTTAGAACTGCTGGACTATGCTGGTCAGTTTGGTTAAGCAGACAGCTGTGTTTCCCAGAAAATCCCCTTCCACATATAGTTCTGCCGGAAGGATGGCAGAAAGGTGAAATAGCTTGTGATCTGGAAGACAAAGGTGAAAGAGTTACAATTCCTCCTCTAAGGTCACTGTGGTCAGGCACAGAGGTACTAGGCAGGTCCCCTGTTGTCTTTGTTCTCCTGAATATTCTATGTCCAGCTAATCTTTCTGACTCTTGGCTCCCCTGACCAACAGTGACCCCAAGCCCATCACCAGATGCTTGCCTTGGGTCCACAAAAGAGGTAGCTACAGAATCGTAACTGATTCCATCTTGGAGTTACAAGGGTTCCGCTAACCTGGCTGACCCCTAATTGATAACAAGTATTGGCCCTGGAACTGATTTGGAGGAACAGAACCTCAAGGATAAGAAGTTAGTATTGATTCTTTCATGTGTTCATGGTCAGTTGTTGGCTGGACTGATGTCATCTGATGGCTCAGTTAGGTATGACATCTCTACGGCTTCTTTGCTTCCATGAAGGAGCTTGGGAGGGGAGTGCTGTTCTGAAATTGCTGAGGGCCGACTAGCCCTCTTTCTCTCCTTTGGCTTCCTCACAGCATGGTGGTATCAGAGTAGCAGAACAGCTCACCTGATGGCTCCCTTGCCCCAGAGTGAGTGTTCCAAGAAATCAAGACAAAAACTGGAAAGCTTCTCCTGACAGAGCCTCAGAAGTCATGTAACATCATTTTTACCACACTGTACTTACAGTTGAGTCCAGATTTCAAGGGCAGGGGACCACATAAGAGTCTGAATACTAAGAGGCATAGTTCATTGGAAGACCATCTTTGGAGACCAGCTATCACAGTTGCCTTGAAAATTTCCTAAATAGATAGAATCTTACCTTAATAGCTATTCTCTTTACTAACAAATATTTATGAGGAATACATAGCGTGTGAAAGCCTTAGAGTAAGTAGAAGAAACAAAGAAGGCATTGCACCTATCCTCAAAGTTTGTACATTCTACCGTGAAATATTCATATTAACACTGAAGCTTAGAGCAAGCTGGGAGTCCCAGAGGTGAGAATTAATGTACTGGTACTGATGGACAATGTGTGTATTACAGCTCTCTGAGGTGAAATAAATAGATTGATAATGGCCTTCTGTGCATAGTTGTATCAACAATAAAATGATGGAATACTTTCCTAGCTGAAAATTTTTACAACCCAGTGATTCTTAATCTGGTAACCAACTCATTCCTCATAAGACCTGCTTACCTCAAAAAATTGTTTATGAGGATATATTGGAATGTCAGAAAGGACCTTGTAAACTATAAACAGCGATACAAATGTATGAGGCTGCTTTTAACTTTTCAAAAAGAACAAATGATAGATGTGATATAAATATTTGTTGAGCAAATGAATTAGAAGGCAAAATGCATTCTTAAAACAAATGTAATACATAATTAGCTGAACCATTGCTGCTTTTCAAGTTATAATATTATTGCTTACTCAGCCTTATTATTCTTTTTTTTCCATAATATTTTATTGTCAAATTGTTTTCCATACAACACCCAGTGCTCTTCCCCTTAAGTGCCCTCCACCATCACCACCACCTCTTTTCCCCCCTCCCCCTTCCCCCTCAACCCTCAGTTCATTCTCAGCATTCAATAGTCTCTCAAGTTTTGCATCCCTCTCTCTCCCCAACTCTCTCTCCCTCCTC
>NC_043708.1:70718050-70738256 GCF_006229205.1 Suricata suricatta
TTCTTTATACACACAGCAGATCTTTATTCATTTGTTGAATAATTCAGACAAAGTCATAGGCTTCTTGATGCTTATATTCTGGTGGATGGACAGATAAAATATGCCAACAAATATATAATATTATGTCTACTAATGATGATTGCCATGAAAAAATGTGAGGCAGAGACTTCTCTGATGAGGTGGCATTTCAGCAGTGATCTGAGTGATGGGCTGAAGGCAAACATTTAAAGTAACAATATTCAAATAAGAAAACCCAGAGGTGGAAGCCTGCTCGGGGAACTCAAGGAATTATTCCAGGGGGTAAGAATGACCCCAGTAGAGTAGGAAAGGTGAGGAAGATGGGAAATATTCAGTAAACTCGAGAGTCTTCTACTTGTCATGTTCTGTGTAATGTTGGGAATATCGAGGTGAAAGAGATATTCTTGCTCTCAAAAAATTGAGTATCTTAGAGGAAGCAGGCAATAAATACAAAAATGTATAGGGAGAGAAGTGCTATGCTGGAAGTATGTACAAATTTCAAAGGGAGCCAGAGGAAAGATCTTAAATTTGCCTAGACCTTAAATTAAGCTTCAGAGAGGAGAAATCAGAGGACCATGAGGAGGTGGTGATGAGGTTGGGAATTCCAAACAAAGGAAAGGCTAGAGGGAAGGATGAGACAAGAGATGTGTTAACTTATGGTATTTCTTGAATTTAGTATTTTGGTATATCTAGGTCAACGTTGGTGAGAGATGTGTCAGGAGAGGAGGTTGAATTGGTAGCTAAGGGTGAATCATATGTGGGCTTGTGCCAGGCTAAGTCTAAAAAATTGTGAGAAGTGAAGTAAAATACCCAAATCTGCCTTTTACACAGAACTGTGAGGTAAGACAGTATCATTAACTAAGACAAGAAATACAGAAACGAAGAGCTTGAAATAGGGGAGGTGAAAGGATTATGGTTTTAGGCTTATATATTTTATACTGCTCAAGGGTCATCTGACCAAAAGGTTGTGGGCTGTATACATAGGTCTGGAGCAAATCAAGGTTAGAGGCATAGTCATTAGCACACAGTTATTAGTTGCAATCCAGGTGTGGACAGAGAATCAGACTAAGGTTGGAGTGAAAAAAACCTCAGCAACATTTAAGGCAGGAAATAGAGGAGAATTGACTACAGGAATCCTATAGTGTCAGTGACCTTAGAATATTCAAAAATTTTATTTACAAGCCTAACTTGTCAAGTAACTGTGAGCTTATGGGAAATAATTATAGCTCATCTTTTTTTGTGTATTTGTAGCCCCAGCAACTGTCCCAGTGCTTTGTACATGGGATACTTAATACATGCGTATTCAAATGAATGGATGAATAATTAATTAATGAAGGATTCTCTGGCTTGACATTTCTGCTTGGTGCTTCCATCCTTTAGTGTGACATTTCATAGCAATAGTTCTATGTGTCTTTTTTATTTTTATTACTTTTTTATTATACAAGGAGCACACATTTATTGAGAAAAATTAGAAAAAGGAAGGCTAAAACAATTGCCCTGAATTCCACTACCAAGAATAAGTATTATTAACATTTCATGACTATCTCTTAGACCACTGCAATCAATAGAAATACAATGTGAGCCACAGAAGTAATTTAAATTTTTTAGCAGCCACATGAAAAGAAACTATAAGTCAACATATAAAATTAATATAAAAATATATTCTATTTAACCTGATAAGCCCAAAATATCAATTCAACATTAGTCAATAAAAATATTAATTAGACTGTTTACATTCTTTTCTTCATGTAAGTCTTTGAAACTTATATACTTTACACCTACAGCAGACCTTAATTTGAAATCGTCACAATCTAAGTGTTCAAGAGTCACACGTAACTAGTGGCTATGTATGGACAGCACACTTCAAGACTTTTTTGATACATTTATAATGATATGGCTGTACATAAAATTGTAATTCTCTCTCCACAAAGTTCAGGTCATGTGAAACCTACAGTTTTGTAAGTTTTTATAATAAATGTTTAATTTTAGAACAGTTTTAGATTTACAGAAAAGTTGCGGTGATAGTACACATACTTTCTGTATTCTGCACACCCAGTTTCCCTTGCTATTAATGTCTCACATAGTAATATTTGCCACAATTAAAGAGCTGATACTGATATATTATTATTGACTAAAGTTCACACTTTGGTCGATTTACTTTGATTTTACCCAATGTCTTTATCTCCTGCAGATTCCCACTAGGAGACCACATTACATTGAATTTTCATGTCTCCTTAGGCTCCTCTCAGCTATGACAATTTCTCAGATTTTTCTTATTTTTTTAAGACATTTTGTAAATTTGAATTTTATTATATTTGAGAGAGAGAGAGAGAGAGCATGAGCAGGGGAGAGGGGCCAAGGGAGAGAGAGGGGGAGGGGAGAGAGAGAGAGAGAGAGAGAGAGAGAGAGAGAGAGAGAGAGAGAGGAGAGAGAATCCCAAGCAGGCTTCATGCACTGTGTGGAGCCCAATGCAATGTGATCAGCTTTAGGCACTAGATTTCGAGGTGAATGTACTGTTGAAGCTGGGATCTTGTAATCACAACTGTTTCTTTGAACCAGTTGTGGGAAGATTGTTGCTGGACCGTTTGGCAGCTTCCACTCTAGATCCATCAGTGCCCCCCACCCTGCCTTCTGTCTACTTTTTTCTTCTTGCGGGTTGTTTTCTCCTAAGCCTGGAGCAGGTGGCTGATTCATGCTAAGTCCAGGCTCTCTTGTCACTCCTCTCACCGTGGAGCTTCTCCAACAGCACAGAAATAGGTGGCTGAGTCTGTAGGCATCAAGCCTGTGATGGTGAGACTTCCAGCTTTGTTTCCTCTCTGATGTGAATATCGTTCTTTCCTAGTGCTCATGCCAGCAGAATAAAGATTAATGATCTCAGTCATCTTTCCATTGGAAAGCTGTTGAAACCAGCTCATCATATAATAAGTATAGCTGAGTGTGAAACGGCAGTCCAAGGTCACAGATTCTCCCTCTGGTCTTTGTACTGAACTTGGAGATTGTGTGACACTCTGCATATTGCTGGAACCTGTAGAAAAGAAGAAAAAAATAACTTAGCTGCTGACATTGCTCCCAATAAAGCTGTCACAAATAGACAGGTTTTCACCCAGAAAACAAAGTGGAAAAGGCACAGTTAAGTTCTCCTCTTTTAACTTCTTTCCCAACCCCCCTCCCTTGGGCCCTGGCTGCAGGGGTGGTAGGCTCCTTACCAAAGAGGATGAAGGCCACCACTGTGCACAAGAGAGCGGGCGCTGCGGACTGCATCCTGGGGCCCCTTCCCGCCAGTGAAATGGCTCTGGTTCTGCCTGTCACCTGCCAGGCCCATGCAGTGTCACTATGGGCCTTTGCACACGTCAGCTTCGTCACACTGCCTGCTGTCTGTGTCTGCCTCCCATCTTCCTCCAGACCTCTCTTGTCTACCTGATCGATAACATGTCGTGTATGCCTTTTCATGAAAGAAAGCTTGTCCGATGTGGACATAACCAAAAGGAAGAAAGTAGACAATAAAATCCAATCATCATCTCATTACCCAGAGATAACATTTTGTTGTATTTCTTTAAGTATTTTTAATGCAAGTATGCATACTCTAATGGGATTGGGATTAAGTAAAAAATTGTTTTTGTGTCAACATTATGTGTATGAATATGCCATGATGTCATTCAACCGTATGTGAAATGTGGTTTTTATAGCTTCATACTGCTCTGCTGTGTAAGAGCACCTTTGTTGTTTTCATGTGCATTTGTTTATCGGTGAAGTTGTATCGTTTTCATATTTGTATTTGCTATTTTTTAAATTTGGAAACCATTTGTTCATAGTCATTGCGTCTTTTAAAATTGGTATACTTTTTTTCTCTAATTTCTTTGTAATAATATTTTCTTTTCAAAGGAGATTAGACAAGTTTGTTCATAAAAGATCATTGTCTCAGAGTCCACTGCTGATTCTTAACCAGATAGGTGGGCAGATGAATGTTTATTCTGACAGTTCCTGAGCGCCTTGAACTAATCAGGTTCCTGGGCCCTCCCAACCTCTCAACTCACCATCAGTCTGATGTATCTTTACCTTTAACGACAAAACCTTGTGCTGTTTTCCCAGGCTGTTTCTGAGAACTATTCTAGAAAACACTGAGATGCTGGCTGCTGCAGTTGTCATTTCAGAAGAATCAAACATGACGTGAGTGCCAGTGGGTACATGTAAAGGTTAGGTGACCTGCTCAAGACAAGGAGCAAATTCTTCTGACCGAGTTATTCCTCCAAGAAGGATTTGTTATAAAGGATGAACCTTTATAACCACTGTTATAAAGTGTATCTTGCCCAAAGAAATGATGATGAAATGGGGAGCCTCTCCCAAGGGAGAGGTTTACGAGCCTGGGAAAGAGTTGCTCACAGACATTCCTAAATTTTAGGAGAATTTTAAAGAGACTCTGCCTCAATTACCTCAAAAGTATTTAGGCGTCTACTTTTCAGTTTATTCTTTTTTTGTCCTAAATTCAGTCCTCTCACGTGTCCCAGAGAGTGTCAGTTTGTTCTCATTCCTCTGAGAGTTGTTAGTGGGCATGATGGCCCCCTGGAGGCCAGACCGAGGAGCAGCAGCCTTAAAATACTCTAGGCCAGTGGTTCTCAGGGCTGGGGCACATTAGAAGAAATTGAGGAGTTGTATCAAAAAGTGCTCAGTTCTGAGCACCCAGACCACTGGGGATGTGGGGACACATTTTAGTATCACCATATTAACGTTTACACTTGAGTGAAAAAATAAAAAGGAAATGAAAGCAATTGCTCTGAAATAAATCTAAACATAACCAGAAGCAGAATTACAGCAGAATAGTAAGTAGCAAGGCAAAGAAAAGTTGTCAGCGGATGGAAAAAAGAGATATTTTACCTGTAGGTTTACCAGGCTGGGAGGTAATCCACTTTAGGAAATCTAACCCTGGAACTTGCAGTTTGAGTGTGACAGATTTTGGTGTGTATCTATAATGTGCCCACGAAGGTGTTCATTTACTATGTAAGTTGACTGCTGATTACCCAAGTTGGCCTCCTGGTTCTTAGACCCTACTTTTCACTCAGCTTTTCCTGGGTTTTAGGTGGCTGGAATATGATAGGGACCAACATTACTGAAACTTCATCAAGGGCTTGGCTTCAGTGCCAAGACTAGCATTTTGATAGTTATACTTCAACACCAGTACCCATTTAAATTTTATCTGTTCAAATCAGAGAATCAGAAAATAAAATTAGAATTAAAGAGCCTTTTGAGGCTTCCCAGCCAAACTTCCTTATTTTCAAGATCTGAAAAAAGCCATGGGAGAATTTCATTTCAGCAGACAAACAAACAAACATAAAACATAGCTACCATATTTAGTATCTTCTTCTCTGTATCATTGCATGGCCCTCTTATATTCTGAACTCATGGGATACAAGAAATGCAAGAATTCTCAGCCTACACTCGGTGGGAATTCTTTATATTTCTCGTCATATACAAAGAATTTTCCTCCCACTGTTTCTACCTAAAAGAAGCAAAATAGTGGTAGTGGTCCTACTGACTTCCTCTAAGTTGTTTCTGGGAGTTTATATATATTCTGGATGTAGAAACATGGCGGACATAAAACAGTTGGGAATAGATGGAGGGAGGAGAGAAACAGTCCTTGAAATATCTCGCAGGTTTGTTCCTGAAGGTCAGACTTTAAGTTATGATGTGACTGTCTGCATGGTCCTGGCTTCCTGGTGTGCATCAGGGAGGGAAATCTGGCAATGTGCTTCTAGATACAGCTCTATCTGCCCTATATTAAGGGTTAGGAGAATCTGGTTTTAAGGATACTGCTAGTGAAGTTTCAGAAGGAAGTAAAGAATGTGTTATTGGGAACTGGAGGAGGGGGAATCCATGTCAAGCCGTTGTAGAAAAATTTTGAAATTGCCTCTTATAGTTATGTGGAAGGCTGAACTTGGTTGTAGAGGTAGGGACATTTTAAAGCAAAGTATGAAGGTGTAATGTAAAGGAGAGAGATAAATCAAGGAAAAAATTGTTCAACAAAAAGGAACCAGGACTGGGTGAATCTGAAAATTCTCAATCTCTTCAAATGGAAAAAGATGCTAAACTTAATATAAGGGGAAAAAAACTGATAGTGTGACCACATAGCCTTTGCTCAAAATCTCAGGAAAGACTGAAAGGTGGGAATATTCAGTCACACAAGGAGGTTTTTCAAGTGTTTCGAATATAACTTCCAACCAGACAATTGGGCTTCTGGGAAGCTTATGAGAATGGTCCCTCAGCCATTAGAGCAGGGGCCACAGGTATACATTATCTGGAAGGGATCTGTGAGTGTTCTATTTTCTAAAGGAGTTAAACCTTGTTGAAATCAACACTAACAGCTTGGATCAAAAGGGACAGAATACAGAATAAAAGGAGGAGATCAGACCCCTAGAATTCTACTGCCAAGATGCAGCTTTATAAAACTACTCAACTGGATACATGTGTTACCTTTTGTGAAGGAAGAGAGAGAACTCTGAAGGCAGAAGTAAAAGCCAAGGGGGCACTGTTGAGAATTACTTCCAGGCCTTAAATCTAATCAAGGAAATCCTAAGGTTTGCCCAGCTGGATTTCAGTGAGTACTTTCGACCTTTCATTTCCCCCTCTTCTGGACCCAAAATGTCTATAGCAATTACCTTGTGTTTTCCTGGTCATGTCCAATCTAACACTATAATCTAGATGTGTTAGGGAGAAGTCACTTGTTTCACAGCTTGACAAATGGAGTGGAATTGTGCCCCAGGAATTGTACTTAGAGAGATGATACCCAGGAGCTGCATTTAGACTTCGGCAGCTTAGATGAGAAGAGATTTTGTCTATGAGCTGATGTTATATTAGATGAGACTCTTGAGATTTTTGGGAGTGTGTGTGAATGTATTTTGCAAGTAGGAGGGATATGAATTTTGGGGGTCGGATGGTGGACTGTGGTAGAGAGATAAATCCCTGACTTCTGGTGTCCATACCTTTGGGTAATCCTCTCTCTTGAGTGTAGGAGGGACCTGTGACTTGCTTCGAACCAATATAATATGCAAAGGTGATGGGCTGGGCCTCTGTTTTTATATTACATTAGAAATGATTCTGTCTTAGCCAAGTAGGATAAGAGATTCTTCTTAATGACTTGATCATGTAGGCAGCCATGTTAAAAAAGCCCATGTCCATCACCTGATGAGTGGATCAAGAAGATGTGGTATATATACACATGGCAATGAGAAAGAATGCAATATGGCCATTTGTAGGAAAGTGGATGGACCTTGAGGGTGTCATGCTAAGCGAAATAAGCCAGGCAGAGAAGGACAAAAACGATATGTTTGCACTCATAGGTCTAACAGGAAAACAGGAGAAACCTAATGGAGGACCAGGGGGAGCGGAAGAGGGAAAGAGAGTTGGGGAGAGAGAGGGATGCAAAACTTGAGAGACTATGGAATGCTGAAAATGAACTGAGAGTTGAAGGGGATGGGGAAGGGGGGAAAAGAGGTGGTGGTGATGGAGGAGGGCACTTATGGGGAAGAGCACTGGGTGTTGTATGGAAAACAATTTGACAATAAAATATTATGGAAAAAAAAAGCCCAAAGAAAGGGCAGGAGACTGCTAGGAATTCTGGGCAGCCTCTAGGAAAAAAACTGTTTATGAGGATACATTGGAATGTCAGAAAGGACCTGTAAACTATGAACAGTGATACAAATGTATGGGAGAGCTTTTCCCAAAGAACAAATGATAGATGTGGTATAAGTATCTGTTGAATAAATGAATTAGAAAGTAAAATACATTCTCAAAACAAATTTAATAAACCGTTGCCCCTTTTCAAGTTATATTATTTCTTACTGAGTCTTATTTTACTTGTCAATTTTTGGAGTTTTGTGTCTTTTTAAATTTTTTAATGTTTTATTTATTTTTGATACAGAGAGAGACAGAGCATGAGAGGGGGAGGGGCAGAGAGAGAAGAAGACACAGAACTGAAAGCAGGCTCCAGGCTCTGAGCTAGCTGTCAGCACAGAGCCTGACGCAGGGCCCGAACCCACGAACGTGAGATTTGACCTGAGCCGAAGTTGGAGGCTTAGCTGACTAAGCCACCCAGGCGCCCCTGGAGTTTTGTGTCTTAATCCTTCTTTTATCCTAGATATGTGGTTTGATGAAAATAAAATGAAGGGGATTCATTTTAGATGAAGGAGAAATGGAAAAGAGACAGTGTCATGTGTAGGTGATAAATAACATCATTTATTTCTTTACACATTCATCAGATCTTTATTTATTTGTTGAATAACTCAAATGAAGTCCCAGGCTTCTTGATGCTTATATTCTGGTGGAGATACAGGTAAAAATATATGCCAACAAACATATAACATGATGTTTGCTAACGATGATTGCCATGAAAGACTGTGAGACAGGGTAAGGGGAAAGAGGGATCAGTTGGGTGAGTACCTATGTAGGGTTGAAGGAAAAACTTCTCTGATGAGGTGGCATTTTAGCAGGGATCTGAATTATGGGATGAAGGGAACCATTAGATGCAAGAATATTCTTTTTTTTCAATATTTTATTGTCAAGTTGTTTTCCATACAACACCCAGTGCTCTTCCCCATAAGTGCCCTCCACCATCACCACCACCTCTTTTCCCCCCTCCCCCATCCCCTTCAACTCTCAGTTCATTTTCAGCATTCAATAGTCTCTCAAGTTTTGTATCCCTCTCTCTCCCCAACTCTCTCTCCCTCCTCCGCTCCCCCTGGTTCTCCATTAGGTCTCTCCTGTTTTCCTGTTAGACCTATGAGTGCAAACATATGGTTTCTGTCTTTCTCTGCCTGGCTTACATCGCTCAGCATGACACCCTCAAGGTCCATCCACTTTCCTACAAATGGCCATATGTCATTCCCTCTCATTGCCATGTAGTACTCCATCGTGTATATATACCACATCTTCCTGATCCACTCATCAGGTGACGGACATTTAGGCTCCTTCCATGTTTTGGCTATTGTTGACATTGCTGCTATCAACATTGGGGTACATGTGCTCCTATGATAGATGCAAGAATATTCTATTAAAAAAACCCAGAAGTGGAAGCCTGGTTGGGGCACTCGAGGAATGTTCTAAGAGTGACCCCAGTAGAGTAGGAAAGGTGAAGGAAGATGTGATCAGTGTAGTATTGGGAATATTGAGGTGAAAGGGACATAATTCTTGGTCTCAAGCAATTAAGTATCCCAGAGGAAGCAGGCAATAAATATAAAAATATATGAGGAGATAAGTGCTATTTTGGAAGTACGTACACATTTTAAAGGGAGCCAGAGGAGAGAGACCTTAAATTTGCCTAGAAGATCAAGGAAGGCTTCAGAGAGAAGTCAGAGGACAATGAGGAGGAGGTGGTGATAAGGTTGGAAACTCCAAACAAAGGGAAGGGTAGAGGGAAGGATGGAGACAAGATATTTCATGAATTTAGTATTTTGGTATTTCTAGGTCAATGTTGGCGAAAGATGTGTCAGGAGATGAGGTTGAATTGATAGCTCAAGGTGAATCATTTGTGAGCTTGTGCTGGGCTAAGGCTAAAAAATTATGAGAAATGAAGTAAAATCTAAATCTAACTTTTATGCAGAGCTCGGAGGCACATAGTATCATTAACTAAGACAAGAAATACTGGGGCATCTGGGTGGCTCAGTTGGTTAAGTGTTCAACTTCAGCTCAGGTCATGATCTCATGGTTTGTGGGTTCGAACCCCGTGTCGGGTTCTGTGCTGACAGCTCAGACCCTGGAGCTTGTTTCTGATCCTGTGTCTCCCTCTCTCTCTGCCTCTCCCCTGCTCCTGGAATTTTGTCTCTCTCTGTCTCTCAAAATGAATGAATGCTAAAGAAAAAAAAAAGACAAGAAATATAGAGGCAGAGAGCTTGGAGTAGGGGAGGTGGAGAGATTATGGTTTTAGGCTTATGCATTTTATACGGCTCAAGGGTCATCTGACCAAAAGGATGTGGGATGTTTACATGGATCTTGAGCAAAATTAAGGTTAGAGTCATAGTCATTAGCATACAGGTATTAGCTGCAATCCAAGTGTGGACAAAGAGTTAGACTAAGTTTGGAGGCAGGAAAACAACAGCATTTAAAGCAAGAAATAAAGGAGAATTGACTATAGTAATCTCATAGTATCACAGACCATGGAGTGTTTGAAAATTTTATTTATAAGCCTAACTTGCCAAGTGGACTGTGAACTTGTAGGAAATAATTATTGCTCATCTTTTTTTGTGTATTTATATTCCCAACAACTGTCCTGGTGCATTGTACATGGGATACTTAATATATGTATATTCAAATGAATGCGTGAATAATTAATTAATAACTCTCTGGCTTGATATGTTTTTTTGTTGCTTCTATCATTTAGTGTGACATTTCATAGCAGTAGTTCTCTCTGCCTTTTATATAATCACCTTTATATTGTACAAGAAACACATTTATTGAAGAAAAATTAGAAAAAGGAAAGCTAAATAAATTACCCTGAATTCCACTACCAAGAATAACTATTACTAACATTTCATGTCTATCCTTTTAGACCACTGTAATCAAGAGAATTACAATGTGAGCCACTTAAATAGTTTATATATTTTTAGTAGCAAAATCAAAAGAAACCATAAATAAATAAATAAATAAATATATTTTATTTAAACTGATAAACTGAAATATCATTTATTTTTTAAAATTTGTAAATGTTTATTCATTTTTGAGAGAAAGAGAAACAGAGTGCAAGTTGGGTAGAGGCAGAGAGAGAGGGAGACACAGAATCCAAAGCAGGCTCCAGGCTCTGAGTTGACAGCCTGGAGCCTGATGTGGGACTCAAACTCAGGAATTGTGAGATCATGACCTGAGCCAAAGTAGACACTTACTGACTGATCCGCCATGCACTGCTCAAAATATCTCAATATTAGTCAATAAAAAATATTGATATTGTTTACATTCTTTTCTTCAAACTAAGTCTTTAAAACTTGGTGTATATTTTATACTTACAACACATCTTAATTTGTATTAGTCACAATCCAAGTGTTCAAGATTCATAGGTAGGTAGTGACTATGTACAGACAGCACAGTTCAAGACTTTTTTGGTATATTTATAATAATATGGCTGTACATAAAATTGTAATTCTCCCTCCACAAAATTCAGGTCATGTGTAACCTACAGATTTGTAAGTTTTTATAATAAATGTTTAATTTTAGAACGGTTTTGGATTTATAGAAAGTTTGAGAAGATAGTACACATAGTTGTCATATCCTGCACACCCAGTTTCTCTTACTTTTAACATCTTTATAATGGTACATTTGCTACAATTAACAAGCTGATGCTGATATATTATTGTTAACCAAAATAGTCAGACAGTCAACTGACTGAGCCACCTAGGCACCCCTCAGATTTTTCTTACTTTTGATGATCTTGACAATTTTTAGGAGTATTAGTCAGATGTTTTGCAGAATGTCCCTCAACTGGAATTTTCCGGATGATTTCCTCATGATTAGACTGGGGTTATGGGTTTTGAGGAGGGAGACCACAGGGGTAAAGTGCCATCTCTCTTCACATCATATCAAGGGCACATGCTATCAACGTGACTTATCTCTGGTGATGTTGATCATGATCAGCGAGCTAAGCTGGTGTTTGTCAAGTTTCTTCCCGTTGCTCTTTTTTTTTTTTTTTTTTTTTTGTTTAAGTATATTCATTTATTTGGAGAGAAAGATAGAGTGAGCAGGGGAGGGGCAGAGAGAGAGAGAGAGAGAGAGAGAGAGAGAGAGAGAGAGAGAGAATGAATCCCAAACAGGCTCTGCATGGTTAATGCAGAGTCTAATACAGGGCTCGATCTCACAAACTGTGAGATAATGACCTGCACCAAAACCAAGAAATGGATGATTAAGCAATTGAGGCACCCAGGAGTCCCAATTCACTGTTGCCCTTTTGTCACCCTTTTTATACTGCCCATTTTGGAAAGAGGTCACTATGTGCAGCCCACACTTGAAGAGTGAGAAATGTGGAGTGTCTATATCAATTATTTAGATCTTAAACATGGGAGGTTTGTTGTCCTGTCTGATTTATTTTTTCAATAATTTATTTATATCAGCGACTGTTGGATATTTATTTTGTACTTTGGATTATTACTCAACACGACTTTATTTTGTTGCTCAAATTGTTCAGCTTTGACTGCAAGATTTCCTAGTTGGCTCCTATGTCCCCTTAACATAGGTCCATCATTCGTGGTGCTGGTTGTTTTTTGAACACTATAAGATGCTTCAGATTTAGCTTACATATTCACTGCCCCAGCCCTAGAATCAGCCATTTCTCCAAGAGCTTTGGTTCCTTTTATCGAAAAACGGTACTAGAAACCAAAATACGAGATCTAGGCATAATCATTGCTTCTGGCCTATCCTCAGAAACATCAAACACATGAGCTAGGTTTTGAGAGATCGGAAGGTAGAAATGTGGAGGAAACATATTTCTGGGGAAGCAGCTAGCAGGAGCAGGATTTGAGATTAGGCACAGTCTCGCAAGGAATCCAGAAGTCTAGAGCAAGCAAGATTCTTTGGAGGGACACAGTTGGGAAATCAATCTGGCAGCATGAAGCAAGCTGCCCCTGAGCAGGAAGAGTCTGAAAGGGGAGAGAACAGTTAAATGTTCAGTATAATAACAGGTACATAATAACAAATGATGTGGGAGCAAAGGGCTGAACAACTGATCTAATCTGAGACTCTGAGGAACAGTTGTAACGTCTCACCGGCAGCAAGCCAAGAGTTTTAAAAAGTAATTTTAAAGTACTTTGTTTGGTTAATTCGTTCACCCAATGTTGTCATCTTTAAAAAAAATAGTTTATTTCCATATAACACCCAGTGCTCTTCCCCACAAGTGCTCCCCTCCATGACCATCACCCCCCTTCTCTTTCCCCCCTACCTATTCAGCCCTCAGTTTGTTTTCAGTATTCAAGAGTCTCTCATGATTTGCCTCCCTCCCTCTCCCTAACCCCCTCCCCCCTTCCCATGGTCCCCTGTTAGGTTTCTTCTGTTAGACCTATGAGTGAAAACATATGGTATCTGTCCTTCTCTGCCTGACTTATTTCACTAACCATGACACCCTCGAGGTCCATCCACTTTCCTACAAATGGCCAGATTTCATTCTTTCTCATTGCCATGTAGTATCCCATTGTATATATAAACCCCATCTTTTTGATCCATTCATCAGTTGATGGACATTTAGGCTCTTTCCAAGATTTGGCTATTGTTGAAAGTGCTGCTATGAACATTGGGGTACATGTGCTCCTGTGCATCAGCACTTCTGTATCCCTTGGGTAGATCCCCAGCAGTGCTATTGCTGGGTCATAGGGGAGTTCTAGTGATAGGTTTTTGAGGAACCTCCACACTGTTTTCCAGAGCAGCTGTACCAGTTTACATTCCCATCAACAGTGTAGGAGGGTGTCCGTTTCTCCACACCCTCGCCAGCATCTATAGTCTCTTGATTTGTTCATTATAGCCACTCTGACCAGTGTGAGGTGGTATCTCAGTGTGGTTTTGATTTGTATTTCCCTGATGATGAGTGACGCTGAGCATCGTTTCATGTGTCTGTTGGCCATCTGAATGTCTTCTTTGAAAAGTATCTATTCATGTCTTCTGCTCATTTGTTAACTATATTATTTCTTTTTGGGTGTTGAGTTTGATTAAATTCTTTCTAAATTTTGGGTACTAACCCTTTATCCGATATGTTGTTTGCAAATACGTTCTTTCATTCTGTACGCTGCTCTTTATTTTCATTGATTGTATCCTTCCTTGTGCAGAAGCTTTTTATCTTGATGAAGTCCCAATTATTCACATTTATTTTTGTTTTCCTTGATCTGTCAATGTGTCTACTAAGAAGTTTGTGTGGCCTAGGTCAAAGAGGTGTCTGCCTGTGTTCTTTTCTGGGAATTTGATAGTTTCCTGTCTTGCATTTTGGTTTTTCATCCATTTTGAAGTTATTTTTGTGTATGGTCCAGAAAGTTGTCCATTTGTATGGTTCTGCTGTTGCTGTCCAGTTCTCTGAGCATCATTTGTTGAAGAAACTGTCTTTTTTCCCATTGGATATTCTTTTCTGCTTTCTCAAAGATTAATTGACTGTATAGTTGTGGGTCTGTTTTTAGGTTTTCTATTCTGTCCCATTGATCTAGGTGTCAGATATTGTGCCAGTACCATACTGTCATGATGACTATAGCATGAAGTTGGATTAGTGATGCCTCCAGCTTTGTTTTTCTTTTTCAGGATTGTTCTGGCTATTTAGGGTTTTCTGTGGTCCATACAAACTTTAGGATTGTTTGTTCTATCTCTGTGAAAAATGCTGGTGGTATTTGTGTAGGGATTTTATTAAAACACATGTGCTACACCAACTGACTTCCCTTCCTATCTCTGCCTCTGCCCACTGCCTCTGCCATGCATCCTGGGATCACCTCCCAAGTAAGTCACTTGTACTTGAATCCTTGTCTTCTTCTGGAAAACACAAGCGATGGTAACAGGGGTGTAAAACGGAAACATCCTGAATACATCTCTAATCACTGCAGAGCCCAGGGCCTACAATGTTAAGGGAGCTCATTTTCACCTCTTCTTTTCAGGATCATGTTTTTCCTTTGTGGTGGGAAGAGTGCTGTTCGCAGCGCTCGGGTTATATCCTAGCCTCTTTCATCCCCAGCCATATTCACAAGAATTTCATATTGAATTTAGGGATGTAGACTTGAGTCAGGGACCCATCCTCGAACGAACCCTTGTGGACTATGTTAATTGGCCAGGGAGTCCAAGGCTGGGGTAAGCCTCATCTAAAGCCAAATGCAGAGTAACAGGAGGTGTGGCTTGGTTATCCAGAGAAAACCAAGGTCATGTCAACCAGAAAAGGAGGGATGGATGTTGGGCAGGTAGAGGAGACTGATGTATATCTTCACTGGCTATGTTATCATCCCTGGGCACTGGATTGAAAGTGAAAATGGTCTTGAGGCTGAGATCTTGTAACCACAACTCTTCCTTTGATACCGGATGTGGGTAAATTTTTTCTAGAACATTCATTAGCTTCCTCTCTAGACCCACTAGTGTCACCCACCCTACCTTCTGTATACCCTTTTTTGTCCTCTGGTTGTTTTCTCCTAAGCCTAGAGCAGGTGGCTGATTCATGCTGAGCCCAGGGGGTTTTTGTAAGGCTCACTCTGTCCCTCCTCTCACCGTGGAGTTTCTCCAACAGCACAGAAATAGGTGCCTGAGTCTGTATGCCTCAAGTCTGGGATGGTGAGACTTCCAGCTTTGTTTCCTTTCTGATGTGATACAGAATATCGTCCTTGGCTATTACTCATCCAATCAGAATAAATATAAGTGATCTCAGTCATCCTTCCATTGGGAAGCTGTCGAAACCAGCTCATCACATAGTAAGTATAGCTGAGTGTGAAACGGCAGTCCAAGGTCACAGATTCTCCCTCTTGTATCTGCACTGAACTTGGAGATTGTGTGATGCTCTGCGTATTGCTGGAACCTGTAGAAAAGAAAAAAAATAACTTAGCTGCTGACATTGCTCTCGAGAAAGCTGTCACAAATAGACAGGTTTTCACCCAGAAAACAAAGTGGAAAAGGCACAGACAAGTTCTCTTCTAACTTCTTTCCCAAACCTCCTTCCTCGGGCCCTGGCTGCAGGGGTGGCAGGCTCCTTACCAAAGAGGATGAAGGCCACCACTGTGCACAAGAGAGCGGGCGCTGCGGACTGCATCCTGGGGCCCCTTCCCACCAGTGAAATGGCTCTGGTTCTGCCTGACACCTGCCAGGCCCATGCAGTGTCACTGGAGCCAGGTGGCTTTGTGGCCTTGCTTCTATAGAGCTGGCAGCGGGCCTTTGCACACGTCAGCTTCGTCACACTTCCTGCTGTCTGTGTCTGCCTCTGTCTTCCTCAAGGCTCCTCTTGTCTAACTGATTGATAACATGTCATATATGGTTTTTCATGAAAGAAAACTTGTCCAATGTGGACATAACCAAAAGAGAGAAGTAGATAATATATCCAACCATAATCACATTACCCAGAGATAACATTTTGTTGTATTCCTTTCAGTATTTTTAATGGAAATATGCATCCCCAATGGGATTGGGATCAAATTAAAAATCTTTTTTGCGTTGAACATTTTGTATAATAATATGCCACCACATCTCTCACCATATGTGAGATGTGATTTTTACAGCTTCGTCTACTCTCCTATGTAAGCGTACCTTAACTTGTTTATGTACATCATTGTTTGACGATGATTTGATTCCGTTTTGACTGTTTAAATAAGATTTGGTAGGTATTGTAAGTATAGGTCTTTGCATTCATGATAATTTATTTATATGTTCACTATTTTGTTTTAAAGTTTTTAATTATGGAAAACTCAAACATCTACCAGAGAAAGAATAATGCAATGAAAGAGAACTTACTCATTGTTCACGTTCCACAATTAACAAGTCTCGGCCAATCTTGTTCATCTACACCCTCATCACCCTACACATCTATACCTCTTTCGGTTCTGGTTAGATTAAAGCAAATCCCAGACATCATAGTGTTCTGTACTTTACACAGGAAGGGTGTAACGTCAAGTTGTCTTTCAGTGTGTGTGTGTGTGTGTGTGTGTGTGTGTTTCTCTCTGTGTGTTGCTAGTGACTGTTGATACTCAAGAACTAGATCTATTGTTTGAATAGAAGTTGATTTGCAAAACGATGATATTCTAATTATATCATTTCTACTTGTTTTTTTACTGAAGTATTTTTATTAAGATAATTTTTCCTTGTCAATTATTTGATCATTCTTGGAGGTTAATTGTAGGATTCTTTCCACTCATTTTATCAGTTTTCAGGATAATGAACTGAATCCCCTCTAGGGTGACCAAACCATCCCTGCTTGCCTGAGATGGAGGCGTTTCTCAGGACAAACAACAAAATAGTCCCAAGCAAATCCCAGGCAACCAGGATACATCCACAAAAGTAACTGAGGAGGATTCTTTTAGGAACTCATGGATTCAAATATACTTGATGTGTTTCCGTTGATGGGATTCATGTTTTCAGTGATGTGGGCATTGTCTCATCTTTACCAGAAGAAATCTTTTCAGGCTGGCTCCTGAGTCTTTGTGACGTGGCCTCTGCAGCCTGTGATGGCTTCCTTGTCTTCTGGGAGGAGCAGGTATTCTCGGCCCATTTATCCACTTCCCCCAGCGATGGAATCAACTCTCTGTGATTCATGGTAGATGTGTTTTCTCCTTCCAGTTCTAACGTTTTTCTTATTTTACTGCAGTCAGGAAGACATTTAGGGAAATGTAGATTAGAAAGAATACTATTGGAAATCTTTGCAATTTTCAAAATTTTAAGGGAATGCTTTTAACATCTCCCATTGAAAACAAATTCAAAGATTCCCTTGGCCAGGTGAAGGGTGTTCCCTTTTTTTTTTTTTTAATCCTAAGTTCAGACCTCTCACCTGTCCCAGAGAGTGTCAGCATGTTCTCACTGCTCTGAGAGTTGTGGTAATGGACAGGAGTGCCCCCTGGAGGCCAGACAGAGGAGCAGCCTCCTTAAAGCGTTCTAGGCCATGGGTTCTCAGGGCTGGGGGCACATCTGAAGAAACTGAGGAATTGTAACAAAAAGTGCTCAGTCCTGAGCACTGAGACCACTAGGGATGTGAGAACACAACTGGTATCACCTTATTAACATTTACACTTGAGTGAAAAAATAAAAAAGAAATGAATCTAAACATAACCAGAAGTGGAATTCCTAATAGCAAGTAGCAGGATAAATAAAAGAGGTCGGGAGATGGAAAAAGGAGCTATTTTACCTGTAGGTTTATCTATACGTTTACCAGACTGGGAGGTAATTCATTTTAGCAAATCTCACCCTGGGACTTGGAGTCTGAGTGTGACAATTTTTGGTGTGTATCTGTGATGTTCTCACAAAGGTGCTTATTTTCATATATAGGTTGACTCCTGATTACCCAAGTTGGCCTCCTAATTCTTAGACATTACTTTTTACTTTGCTTTCCCTGGGTTCTGGGTGGCAGAAATATTAATACAGACCAACATCACAGGGCTATCAACTAAAACTTCATCAAGGGCTTGGCTTCAGTGCCAAGACTAGCATTTCGAGAGTTATACTTCAATAGCAGGACTAATTTAAATTTTATCTTTTCAAATCATAGAATCACAAAAATTAATATTAAAGTGCCTTTGAGGTTCCCTAGCCAAACTTTCTTCTTTTAACTATCTGAAAGAGCTATGAAAGCATTTCAGTTTTGGCAAATAAACAATTAAACAAAGTATCTCTACTCTACTCTAGTACCTTCTTGTCTATCTTTATTACCTGGCCCTCTCATACTCTGAACTCATGAGGTACAAAAGCTCCAAGATCTCAGCCTCCAAGAATTTCTTGGGAATTCTTTCTATTTCTAGTCCTATACATAGAAATTTCCCCCCACTGTCTCTATCTAAAAGAAGCAAACACTGCCAGTGATCCTACTGAATTTCCTCAGTTGTTTATGGAAGTTTGTATTTCTCAAGGCAGAAACTTGGTGGATGTAGAATGGTTGGGATTAAATAGAGGGAGGAGAGTAGCAGTCTTTGAAATACCTCTCAGGTCTGTGCCTGAGAGCCAGACTTTAAGTATGATGTGACTGTCTGCACGGTCCTGGCTTCCTGGTGTGCATCAGGGAGGGAAATCTGGCAGTGTGTTTCTAGAAACAGCTCTACCTGCCCTGTATCAAGGGTTAGAAGAATCTGGCTTTAAGCATACTGCTAGTGAAGTCTCAGAAGGAAGTAAAGAATATGTTGTTGGGAACTGGAGGAGGGGAATCCATGGGAAGTAGTTGTAGAAAAATTTTGAAATTGCCTCGTATAGTTATGTAGAAGGCTGAACTTGGTGGTAGAGCTGGGGAAATTTCACTGGGAATCTTCTTGCTGCTTTTAATGAAATGAAAAGAAGAGAGATAAATCGAGGAAAGAATTGTTCAACAAAAAGGAACTAGGACTGGATGAATCTGAAAATTCTCAATCTCTTAAATGGAAAAAGATGTCAAACTTAAACTAGTGTGAGACTAAGAAAAAGAGTGACAGTGTGACTATATAGCCTTTCATCAGAAGCTCAGGAAGATTGAGGGGTGGCAGTGTTCTGTCACACAAGGAACTCATTCAAGAGATTTGGTTGCAACTTCCAACCAAACTATAGTCCTTCTAGGATACTCAAGAGAATGGTCCCTGAGAATTCTGAGTAAGGATCACAGGTACAGGTTGTTTGGAAAGGATTTGTGGATGTGCCTCCCCCCCCCCCCTTTTTTTGTTAAGGAGTAAAATTCATTGAAATCCATTGAAGACCCAGGAAGCAGAAACACTACTGGCGTGGACTGAAAGGGACAGAATACAGAAGAAAAGGAGGAGGTCAGACCCCTCAATCTCCACTGCCAGGAAGCAGGTTCATAAAACTACTCAACTGTGAATGTGTTACCTTTCATGAAAGACTAGACAGGGCTCCTAGGGCAGAAGTAAAAGTCAAAGGGTGACAGTTGAGAATTATTTCTAGGCTTTAAATCTAAGCAAGGAGCTCATGAGGTTTGCCCAGCTGGATTTCAGCAAGTCCTTTCTGCCTTTCACTTCCTCCTCTTTTGGACCCAAATGTCTCTGGCTAATTATCCTGTGCCTTCCTGCTCATGTCTGTTTTGAGACTGAACTCTGGTTGTTTGGGCAGATGGCTTGTTTCACAGCCTGACCAATGGAGAGGAATGGTGCCCCAGGAGCTGTACTTGACAGATGATGTACAGGCGCTGCATTTGAACCTGGACATCATTTAGATGATGTGATTTTGTCTATCAGCTGACCCTATATGAGATGAGACATTGTGATCATTGGGAGTGTATGTCAATGTATTTTTCAAGAAGGAGAGATATGAATATTTGGGGGTCAGATGGTGGACTATTGTAGAGAGATAAATCCCTTCCTCCTGGTGTCCATGCCCTTGGTCATTCCCCTCTTTGAGTTTCAGAGGGACCTGTGACTTGCTTCTAAGCAACACAATATGCAAAGGTGATGGGCTGTGCCTCTGTTATTATGTTACATTAGAAACGATTCTGTCTTAGCTGACTAGGCTGAATGATTCTCCTTGCTGCCTTCATCATGTAAGCAGCCCATGCTGAAAAAGCCCAGAGAAAGAGCAGGAGACCACCAGCAACTGTAGA
>NC_043708.1:70738356-70741732 GCF_006229205.1 Suricata suricatta
CAGCAATTTCCTACTCAACACATCCCCAAAGGCAAGGGAGATGAAAGCAAAACTGAACTCTTGGGACCTCATCAAGATAAAAAGCTTCTGCACTGCAAAAGAAACAATCAAGAAAACTAATAGGCAACCGACAGAATGGGAAAAGATAGTTGCAAATGACATATCAGCTAAAGGGCTATTATCCAAAATCTATAAGGAACTCCCCAAGCTCCACACCCAAAAAACAAATAACCCAGTGAAGAAATGGGCAGAAGACATAAACAGACACTTCTTCAATGAGGACATCCAGATGGCCAATAGGCACATGAAACGATGCTCACCATCACTCATCATCAGGGAAATACAAATCAAAACCACACTGAGATATCACCTCACACCAGTCAGAGTGGCTAAAATGAACAAATCAAGAGACTATAGATTCTGGTGAGGATGTGGAGAGATAGACATTCTCCTACACTGTTGGTGGGAATGTAAACTGGTGCAGCTGCTCTGGAAAACAGGTGGAGGTTCCTCAAAAAAACTATCACTAGAATTCCCCTATGACCCAGCAATGGCACTGATGGGGATCTCCCCAAGGGATACAGAAGTGCTGATGCATAGGGGCACATGTACCCCAATGTTCATAGTGGCACTTTTGACAATAGCCAAATCATGGAAAGAGCTTAAATATCCATCAACTGATGAATGGGTAAAGAAGATGTGGTATACATATACAGTGGAATATTACATGGCAATGAGAAAGAATGAAATCTGGCCATGTGTAGCAAAGTAGATGGACCTCGAGGGTGTCATGCTAAGTGAAATAAGTCAGGCAGAGAAGGACAGATACCATATATTTGCACTCACAGGTCTAACAGGAAAAACCTAACAGGGGACCATGGAAAGAGGAAGCAGGGGAAGTTAGAAAGAGGGAGGGAGGCAAATTATGAGAGACTCCTGAATACTGAAAACAAACTGAGGGCTGAAGAGGGAGGGGGGAAGGGGAAGGGGGGTGATGGTCATAGAGGGGAGCACTTGTGGGGAAGAGCACTGGGTGTTATATGGAAACCAACTTGGCAATAAACTATTTTTTTTTTAAAGATGACAACATTGGGTGAACGAATTAACCAAACAAAATACTTTAAAATTACCTTTTAAAACTCCTGGCTTGCTGCAGGTGAGACAGGTTACAACTCCTCAGACTGTTCAGATTAGATCAATTGTTCAGTCCTTTCCTCCCTCATCATCCAGGGTGGTATGCTGAATGGACAAATTTAACACTGTACCTGTTAATGCACTGACCATTTAACTCTTCTCTCCTCTTTCAGATTCTTGCTGCTCAGGGTAACCTTGCATACTGCAGCCAGACTGATCTCCCAACTGTGTCTCTCCAAAGAATCTTGCTTGCTCTAGATTTCTGGATTCCTTGTGAGACTGTGCTTTTCCCAAATCTCAAATCCTGCTCCCGCTAGATGCTTCTCCAGAAATATGTTTCCTCCCCATTTCTAACTTTTGAACTCCCTATCTCTCAAAATCAAGGTCACATCATGATGTTTTTGAGGATAGCCTAGAAGCAATGAGCATGCCTAAATATTGTATTTTGCTTCTAATACTATTTTTTCAATACAAGGAACCATGTTTCCTTAGAGAAATGGCTGATTCTAGGGCTGGGGCAGGGAATATGCCAGATAAGTCCAAAACATCTTAAAGTATTCAAAAATCAGCCAGCACCATTTATGATGGGGCTATGTTAATGGGACATAGTTGTCCAAGAAAGTTCCCTGTGGCCAGAGCTAGAACAATTTGAGCAAGAAAATAAAATTGTGTTGAATAATAACCCAGTGTATAAAATAAGTATCCAAGAGTTACTGATATAAATAAATTATTGAAAAAATAAGTGAGGCAGAACAGACATCCTTCCCATGTTTTAGAATTCTAAATCAGTTATGGACACCCCACATTTCCCACTCTTCAAGTGTGGACTGCACATAGTGACTGACTTCTTCCTAAAGGGACAGTATGAAAAGATGGCAAAAGAGCAACAACAATGGATTGGGTCGCCTGGGTAGTTCGATTAAGCGTCCAACTCTTTATTTTGACTCAGGTCATGATCTCACAGTTTGTGAGGTTGAGTCCCGCATGGGACTCTGCACTGACAGTGCAGAGCTTGCTTGGGATTATCTCTCTCCCTTTCTCTTTGCCCCAATTTCTCTGCTCTCACTCACTCTCTCTCTCTCTCAAAACAAATTAATGATCTTTAAAAAAAAGAAAAATCACCAGTGGAGAAACCTGACAAGCACCAACTTAGCTCAATGACCGTGGTAAACATCACCGGAGATAAGTTATGTTGATAGCATATTCCCTTGATGTGATGTAAAGAGTATGATATGAAGAGAAATTGCCCTTTACCTCTGAGGTCTTCCTCCCCAAAACTCATAACCCCATTCTAATCATGAGGAAATCATCAGTAAATCCCAAATGAGGGACATTCTGAAAAATATCTAACCATAATCCTACAAATGTCAAGATCGTCAAAAATAAGAAAAATCTGAGGGTGCACCTGCATAGCTGGTCGGTTGAGGGCCCGACTCTGAATTTCATTTGGGTCATTATCGCAGGATTGTGGGATTGAGCCCTGTGTTGGGCTCCACACAGAGCTTGTAGCCTGATGGGATTGTTTCTCTCTCCCTCTCTCCCTCTGTCCGAATCCCTTGCTCATGCTTTCTCTCTCTAAATTAAAATAAATTTTAAATTAAAACAAATTTGTTATAAGAAAAATCTGGGTAATTGTCATAGCCAAGAGGAGCCTAAAGAGACATGAAAGCTCAATGAAATGTGGTCTCCTAGTGGGATTCTGTAGATCGATGACCTTAGGTAAAATCAAAGTAAATCTACTGACAAATGAACGTTAGTCAATAATAATATATCAATATTGGTCTATTAATTGTGGAAATGTACCATTGAAGGATGTTAATAGTAAGAGAAATGCATGTGCAGTATTTAGAAACTATGTGTACTATCTTCATAAATTCTCTGTGAATCCAAAACTGTTCTAAAATTAAACATTTGTTATAAAATTCTTTATATACATTCTGTATATATAATATATGTATAAATACCTAATTGTTATAAAAATTATAGGTTTCATATGACCAGCATTTGTGGATGGAGAATTTAAATTTTATATGTGGCCATATCCTTATTTACAAATAAAAGGAGTCTTGGACTGTGCTATCCAACATTGTGATGATTCCAAATTCGGATGTGCTGTGAGTGTAAAATATACACCAAGTTTTAAAGACTAAGTATGTAGAAAGGATGTAAACACTCTCATTAATATTTTTTATTTACTAACGTTGAAATGATGCTTTGTGTTTATCAGGTTAAATAAATTATA
>NC_043708.1:70741832-70746125 GCF_006229205.1 Suricata suricatta
CTCTAAAAAAACCTCCATTATTAGAGATAGCCAAATTGAGACTAATGCATTGGTGGAACAAGTCCAGTCTTAACAACCCTGCCCTAATTATTTACATAAGCTCAGCAAGAATAAAGATTGTTCATGAGGACTTTATAAAGCTTGCTTTGCTGGGTCCTTTTATAAGGAATCTCCAGGTTGAACTTTTAGTAGCCACTCAGGGCCAGAAGCCAAGCCAAGCCAAGCACTTTCCCTCAGACAGGCCTGCAATACCTGTTAAATTGGGCAAACTCCTCTTCCCGAGGTTCCCAACATATGCTGAGGTTCCTGCACCTGCCAGGAAGTGACCTTCTTTACTCACCTGGGGAGGCTGCTGGGAACTCTGTGAGCAAGGTATCCAGCCAACATTTCCTCAAGGCTTTATGGCTCCATGTTCCATAAAGTCAACCTTAGTTCCTTAAAGCTGTCAGGTCATCTCTGAGCCTATGACTGACTCGAATAGGACATTCCAGTCAAAGCCTTGGTAAAACAACCAGTATTTCCAGTGGTGTCCTACTATAAAACAGATTCTTATTGAACTTATGCAAACAATTGTAATTGCCGTGAAAGAAAGAATACTCACTGTGAGTTTTCAAATTTCAGATGGTTTAAGTAGAGAGAAAAGATAAATGCTCTAGACAAACAAATACTTTATAACATTTCTGAATATCACAGATATCTTAAGAGAAAGTTTCTCAATCTGGATAAGCAAACATTAAAGGAACAACAATGTTTCCAACAATAAGGGTCACAAAACTATAATTTCCCATGATTCTAATTTTTGTTCAGCTTCAATGCAGCTTTTAGCTCTGGAAGTTTCTACCCATTTCAGTATTAACCTAAAGGATGTCAATACTGCATTTGTCCCAAAACTCCTCATTACAACTTCCCTCGAGAAAGAAATACGTTCTGTGACAGAATCTAAAGATCTGAGGAGAGTACATTATGATGCACTTTGACAAAGAAATTTAGTGACACTCAACATTTTGATTACTAAAGGTGTTAAGTAATGATCTTATACCGAAGCATTAAAAGTTTAGGAACTGCACATATATTTGAGCAGTGGCAGCATTTACCCATACAATATAGCCTAAAGTTTACCACTGTACAACAGTGCTTTTTTAAGTAACTTGGCATCCTGAATGAAAGGGCCTAATTGGTCAAAAGACTTCTCTACCATTTTAATACTGGGAAATTTGTTAAAACCTTAGGAAGTTATAAAGCACATCCTAAATAGAATTACAAATTGTTACAAATCTGAAAACTCCATTTACTATGCAAATTGGCCTCTCCCCACCCAGTGGATGTGGGCTAAATCTTTAAGGCATAAATTCCACATATGAGTGAGTCCATATGGCATTTGTTTTTCTATGTTAGACTTAGTTCACTTAGCATAATACACTCTAGCTCCATCCACTTTGCTACAAATGGCAAGATATCATTTTTTGATGGGTGAATAATATTCTATTTTATATGTATACTACATCTTCTTTACCCATTCATCACTTGAGGGACATTTTGGCTCTCTCCATAGTTTGGCTATTGTTAATAATGCTGCTATAAACATGGAGGTGCATGAACCCCGTATTTTTGTATGCTTTGGGTAATTATCTAGTAGTGTAATTGTTGGATCATAGGGGAGTTCTGTTTTTAACTTTTAGAAACCTACATCTTGTTCTCTAGAGTGGCTGCATGCATTTCTCTTCCCAACAACAGTGCAAGAGGGTCCCCCTTTCCACATCCTTGCTGAAATCTATTATTACTTATGTTGTCAATTTTAGCTATTCAGACAGTGTGATGT
Organism: Suricata suricatta; assembly: GCF_006229205.1. NCBI lineage: Eukaryota > Metazoa > Chordata > Mammalia > Carnivora > Herpestidae > Suricata > Suricata suricatta. Next base: position 70,743,652 of record NC_043708.1, read on the forward strand.
GGTATCTTATTGTGGTTTTAAATTGTATTTCCTTGATGATCAGCGATGTGGACATCTTTTTATGTGTCTGTTGGCCATCTGGATGTCTTATTTGAAAAAGTATCTATTCATGTCTTCTGCCCATTTCTTAACTGTATTATTTCTTTTTGGGTGTGGAGTTTGATTAAATTCTTTCTAAATTTTGAGTACTGACACTTTATCAGATATGTTGTTTGCAAATATGTTCTTTCATTCTGTAGGCTGCTCTTTCGTTTTATTGATTGTTTCCTTCCTTGCGCAGAAGCTTTTTATCCTGATGAAGTCCCAATTATCCATGTTTACTTTTGTTTTCCTGGGCAATGTGTCTACTAAGAAGTTTGTGTGGCCTAGGTCAAAGAGTTTTTGCCTGTGTTCTTTTCTGGGAATTTGAAAGTTTCCTGTCTTGCATTTTGGTCTTTTATCCATTTTGAAGATATTATTGTGTATGGTCCAGAAAGTGGTCCAGTTTCATGGTTCTGCATGTTGCTGTCCAGTTCTCCCAGCATCATTTGTTGAAGAAACTGTTCTTTTCCCCATTGGATAATCTTTCTTGCTTTCTCAAAGATTAATTGACTGTATAGTTGTGGGTCTGTTTTTAGGTTTTTTTATTCTGTTCCATTGATCTTGGTGTCAGTTATGTGCCAGTACCATACTGTCGTGATGACTATAGCATGAAGTCAGAATAGTGATGCCTCCAGCTTTGTTTTTCTTTTTCAGGATTGTTCTGGCTATTTAGGGTTTTTTGTGACCCATACAAACTTTAGGATTGTTTGTTCTATCTCTGTGAAAAATGCTGGTGGTATTTGTGTAGGGATTTTTATCAAACCACATGTGCTACACCAACTGACTTCCCTTCCTATCACTGCCTCTGCCCACTGCCTCTATCATGCATCCTGGGATCACCTCCCAAGTAAGTCACTTGTACTTGAATCCTTGTCTTCTTCTGGAAGAACACAAGCAAAGACAATGGGAGTGTACAACGGAAAAACCCAGAGTACATCTCTATTCACTGCAGGGCCCAGGGCCTACAATGTTAAGGGAGCTCAGTTTCACCCCTTCTTTTCAGGATCATGTTCTTCCTTTGTGGTGGGAAGAGTGCAGTTGGCAGCTCTAGGGCTATATCCTTGCTTCTTTCATCCCCAGCCATATTCACAAGAATTTCATATTGAATTTGGGGTGTAGACTTGAGTCAGGGACCCATTCTTGAATGAATCATTGTGGACTATGTTAATTGGCCAGGGAGTCCAAGGCTGGGGTGAGTCTCATCTAAAGCCAATGAAGAGTAACAGGAGGTGTGGCTTGGTTATCCAGAGAAAACCAAGGTCATGTCAACCAGAAAAGGAGGGATGGATGTTGGGCAGGTAGAGGAGACTGATGTATATCTTCACTGGCTATGTTATCATCCCTGGGCACTGGATTGAAAGTGAAAATGGTCTTGAGGCTGAGATCTTGTAACCACAACTCTTCCTTTGATACCGGATGTGGGTAGTTTGTTTCTAGAACATTAATCAGCTTCCTCTCCAGACCCACTAGTGTCACCCACCATGCCTTCTGTATACCCTTTTTTGTCCTGTGGTTGTTTTCTCTTAAGCCTGGAGCAGGTGGCTGATTCATGCTGAGCCCAGGGGTTTTTGTAAGGCTCACTCTGTCCCTCCTCTCACCGTGGATCTTCTCCAATAGCACAGAAATAGGTGCCTGAGTCTGTATGCTTCAAGCCTGTGATGGTGAGACTTACAGCTTTGTTTCCTTTCTGATGTGATACAGAATATCGTCCTTGCCTATTACTCGTGCTAGTAGAATAAATATAAATGATCTCAGTTATCTTTCCATTGGGGAGTTGTCGAAACCAACTCATCACATAGTAAGTATAGCTGAGTGTGAAACGGCAGTCCAAGGTCACAAATTCTCCCTCTTGTCTATGAATTGAACTTGGAGATTGTGTGACACTCTGCGTATTGCCGGAACCTGTAGAAAAGAAGAAAAAAATAGCTTAGCTGCTGACATTGCTCCCAATAAAGCTGTCACAAATAGACAGGTTTTCACCCAGAAAACAAAGTAGAAAAAGCATAATCAAGTTCTCTTCTAACTTCTTTCCCAAACCCCCTCTCTAGGGCTCTTGCTTCAGGGATGGTGGGCTCCTTACCAAAGAGGATGAAGGCCACCACTGTGCACAAGAGAGCGGGCGCTGCGGACTGCATCCTGGGGCCCCTTCCCTCCAGGGAAATGTCTCTGGTTCTTCCTGCCGCCTGCCAGGCCCGTTGCAGTGTCACTGGAGCCAGGTGGCTCTGTGGTCTTGCTTCTATAGAGCTGGCAGCGGGCCTTTGCACACGTCAGCTTCGTCACACTTCCTGCTGTCTGTGTCTGCCTCCCGTCTTCCTCAAGGCTCCTCTTGTCTAACTGATTGATAACATGTCGTGTATGGTTTTTCATGAAAGAAAACTTGTCCAATGTGGACA
>NC_043708.1:70746225-70747548 GCF_006229205.1 Suricata suricatta
GTATTCCTTTCAGTATTTTTAATGGAAATATGCATCCCCAATGGGATTGGGATCAAATTAACAATATTTTTTGTCTTGAACATTTTCTATAATAATATGCCACCACGTCATTCACCGTATGTGAGATGTGACTTTTACAGCATCATACTACTCTGCTGTGTAAGCGTACCTTAACTTGTTTATGCACATCATTGTTTGACGATGATTTGATTCCGTTTTGACTGTTTAAATAAGATTTGGTAGGCATTGTAAGTATAGGTCTTTGCATTCATGATAATTTATATGTATGTTCACTATGTTATTTTAAAGTTTTAATTGTGGAAAATTCAAACATCTACCAGAGAAAGAATAATGCAATAAAAGAGAACTTACACAATGTCCGTGTTCCACAATTAATAAGTCTCGGCCAATCTTGTTCATCTACATCCTCATCACCCTACACATCTATACCTCTTTCAGTTCTAGTTAGACTAAAGCAAATCCCAGACTACATAGGGGTTACACTTTTCACAGGAAGCGTGTAACGTCGTTATCTTTCGATGTGTGTGTGTGTCTCTCTCTGTGTGTTGCTAGTGCCTGTTGATACTCAACAACTAGATCTATTGTTTGAATAGGAGTTGGTTTGCAAAATGATGATAATCTAATTATATCATTTCTACTTGATGTTTTACTGAAGTATTTCTATTATGATAATTTTTCCTTGTCAATTAATTGATTATTCTTGGAGGTTAAGTGTAGGATTCTTCCACTCCTTTTATCATTTTCCTTTCTTTTTTTTTTTTAATGTTTTACTTATTTTTGAGAGAGAAACAGACAGCGTGAGCAAGGGAGGCTCAGGGAGAGAAGGAGACACAGAATCTGAAGACAGACTCCAGGCTCTGAGCTAGCTGTCAGCACAGAGTCTGACATGGGGCTCGAACCCATGAACTGTGAGATCATGACCTGAGCTGAAACCTGATGCTCAGCTGCCTGAGCCACCCAGGTGCCCCTCATTTTATTAGTTTTCAGGATTATGAGTTGATTGCCTTCTAGAGTGATCAAACCATCCCTGCTTGCCTGAGATGGAGGCGTTTCTCAGGACAAACAACAAAATAGTCCAGAGAAAATTCCAGGCAACCAGGATACATAAGGAGGATTCTTTTAAGAACTCATGGGTTTAAACATGCTTGATGTGTTTCAGTTGAATGGATTCATCTTCTCAGTGATGTGGGCATTGTTCCATCTTTATCAGGAGAATCTTTTCAGGCTGGCTCCTGAGTCTTTGTGACGTGGCCTCTGCAGCCTGTGATGGCTTCCTCGTCTTCTGGGAGGAGCAGATATTCT
>NC_043708.1:70747648-70751794 GCF_006229205.1 Suricata suricatta
GCTTTGTGTTTATCAGGTTAAATAAATTATACTTTAAAATTAATTTTATATATTTAGGTAGAGTTTCTCTTAATGTGGCTACTAAACCATTTAATTGTTATATGGCTCACATTGTATTTCTACTGATAGCAGTGGTCTAAAAGGATAGATAACAAAATGCTAGCAATACTTATTCCTGGTAATGGAATCCAGGGCAATGGTTCTACTACCCACGTATTAAATTTGTTTTGAAAATGGGTATTGCCCTCAAATTTGTTGATTCAATGAAGATTTATATCACATATATCAGTTGCTCTTTTAGAAAAGCTAAAAGTTGCCTCATACATTTGTATCACTGTTCATAGTTTACAATGTCCTTTTATACACTCCAATGTATCTTCATAAACAATTATTTTCATAAAGCCTGCCTATAGTTGCTGGTGGTCTCTTGCACTTTCGCTGGGCTTTTTCAACATGGGCTGCTTACATGATGAAGCCAGCAGGGAGAATCATTCAGCCTAGTCAGCTAAGACAGAATCATTTCTAATGTAACATAAGAGAGGGACAGCCCATCACCTTTGCATATTGTGCTGCTTAGAAGCAAGTCACAGGTCCCTTTGAAACTCACAGAGGGGATTGTCCAAGGGTATGGACACCAGGAGGAAGGGATTTATCTCTCTACTATAGTCCACTATCTGACCCCCAAAGATTCATATCCCTCCTAGGTGCAAAATACATTCACACACACTCCCAAAGACCCCAATGTCTCATCTCATATAGCATCAGCACAAAGACAAAATCCCATCATTTAAATGATGTCCAGGTTCAAATGCAGCTCCTGTACGTCATCTGTCAAGTACAGCTCCTGGGGCACGATTCCTCTCCATTGGTCAGGCTGTGAAACAAGCCATCTGCCCAAACAACCAGACTTCAGTCTCAGAACAGACATGAGCAGGAAGGCACAGGATAATTAGCCAGAGACATTTGGGTCCAAAAGAGGAGGAAGTGAAAGGCAGAAAGGACTTGCTGAAATCCAGCTGGGCAAACCTCATGAGCTCCTTGCTTAGATTTAAGGCCCAGAAATAATTCTCAACTGTCACCCCCTTGACTTTTACTTCTGCCCTCAGAGTCCTGTCTAGTCTTTCATGAAAGGTAACACATTCACAGTTGAGTAGTTTTATGAACCTGCTTCCTGGCAGTGGAGATTGAGGGGTCAGATCTCCTCCTTTTCTTCTGTATTCTGTTCCTTTCAATCCACGCTAGTAGTGTTTCTGCTGAAATCATTTTCTCAAACACTTCCTGGATCTCCAATGGATTTCATTGGATTTTGCTCCTTTAAAAAAAAAGGGGGGGGACATCCACAAATCCTTTCTAAACAACCTGTACCTGACCCTTACTCAGAATGCTCAGGGACCATTCTCTCGAGTATCCTAGAAGGGCTATAGTTTGGTTGGAAGTCGCATCCAAATCTCCTGAATGAGCTCCTTATGTGACAGAACACTGCCATCCCTCAATCTTCCTGAGCTTCTGATGAAAGGCTATATAGTCACACTGTCACTCTTTTTCTTAGTCTCACACTATCTTAAGATTAGCATCTTTTCCCATTTAAGAGATTGAGAATTTTCAGATTCATCCAGTCCTGGTTCCTTTTTGTTGAACAATTCTTTCCTCGATTTATGTCTCAGTTTTCATTTCATTAAAAGCAGCAAGAAGATACCCAGTGAAATCTCCCCAGCTCTACCACCAAGTTCAGCCTTCTACATAACTATACGAGGCAATTTCAAAAATTTTTTACAACTACTTCCCATGGATTCCCCTCCTCCAGTTCACAATAACAAATTCTTTACTTCCTTCTGAGACTTCACTAGCAGTATGCTTAAAGACAGATTCTTCAAAACCTTGACACAGGGCAGATAGAGCTGTATCTAGAAACACACTGCCAGATTTCCCTCCCTGATGCACACCAGGAAGCCAGGACCGTGCAGACAGTCACATCATAACTTAAAGTCTGGCCCTCAGGCACAGACCTGAGAAGTATTTCAAAGACTGTTTCTCTCTTCCCTCTATTTAATCCCAACCGTTCTACATCCACCTTGTTTCTACCTCGAGAAATACAAACTTCCATAAACAACTTACAGAAATTCAGTAGGATCACTGACAGTGTTTGCTTCTTTTAGATAGAGACAGTGGGGGGAAATTTCTATGTATAGGAGTAGAAATAGAAAGAATTCCCAAGAAATTCTTGGAGGCTGAGATTTCTTGCAGTTTTTGTACCTTATGAGTTCGGAGTATGAGAGGGCCAGGTAAAAAGTTAGACAAGAAGGCACTAGAGTAGAGTAGCTACAGTTTGTTTCATTGTATGTTTGCCAAAACTGAAATGCTTTCATAGCTCTTTCAGATCTTTAAAAGAAGAAAGTTTGGCTAGGGAGCCTCAAAAAACCCTTTAATATTAATTTTTGTGATTCACAGATCTGAAAAGATAAAATGTAAATTAGTCCTGCTGTTGAAGTATAACTCTCGAAATGCTAGTCTTGGCACTGAAGACAAGCCCTTCGTTAAGTTTTAGTTGATAGCTTCGTGATGTTGGTCCGTATTAATATTTCTGCCACGCAGAACCCAGGGAGAGTCAAGTAAAAAGTAAGGTCTACCGCGGTGCAGTGAGAGGCTGCGGCAGAGGCACCCGGCAGAGGCTGCGCCAGGGGCGCGCGCACCTGAACTCGGTTTTGGGAACGGAACCATGTACCTCATTTCCACGGCACATATCGCTCCCTGCACTGGCTGTGTGAATCCTGAATCCCGGGTGCCCACAGGAAAAAATAGGGCCCACACCTTCGCGACCCCCAACAGGGAGTCGGTGGCGGGTGGAGGCCTGGGTGCGCGCTGGGCTGCAGGAGCTCCCAGCTCATTTCCAGCAGCGCACAGCGCCTTGAGCAACAGCTACCCGAAACTGAGAGAGACTCAATTTTTTTTTCTTTCTCCTTCCCCCATTGCACTCGTGATCCTGGCTGGGGGTGGGGACTCCGCAGCTGTGTCTGTGAAGGTGCGCACTTCACCTACTGCTGTTCATTTTGCCTCAGGCAGGGGTAGCCGAAATCTCTGCCTGAGCCAAGACAAACGATTCCTCCCCCTAAGAAGCCAGCCACCAAAACAAATATATTTCATCTGTGGTAGTGCAAATGGGCATGGACTGGAACTTTGAACCAAGGCTGGTCTGAAAAATACAACTTGGCTCAACTGTGGCCCAAGGAGATCAGACTCATTAGAGAGGCCTACAGTGCCTAGCTCAGCGGAGCTTGGCATGCCGCCATTCTAATCTCCATAGACACCAAGGCAGAGCCTCTGAGAACAGCCTCCGAGACCTACCACATCAAACCAAGCCTATCCACAAGGAGGAGCTGCTGCTCTTTTTTTTTTATTTTTTTTCTTTCTCCATTTTTTTCGTACTTATTTCTTTGTTATTATTACCCTTTTTTTGTTTTTTCTTTTTCTTTACTTAACTCTGTTAATTTTTTACTCCTCATTTTCCTTTCTCCTGTCTCCCTTACTTTTTCACCTTCTAGCAACCCAGATATATTCTTTTGTATCTCATCCTTTCCTCTCCCCTCAACTGATCATACACTTTTAAACTGTCTACTGCCATTTGTTGTCTCTGACCCCCTTCTATATTTTTTCTCTTTTCTTCTTTCTCTTTTCTTTTTATTTCCTCGTCTTCTCTTCTTTTTGTCTCTTTCCTTTCCATTTTCTAACTCTTCTTTCCTCCTTTTTATGTGTTTCTTTGTTTGATTTGTCTGTGTGTATGTGTGCTTCTGTTCCCTCTGTGTGTGTCTGTCTGTTTTCCTTCCTAGGACCGCACCAAGAAACAAGCCAAAGTGTGCAAGAAGGTGAGTCCCAAATATTGCAGAGTAGGGAAATAAAATATTCACAGGCACAACAAGAGAAAGTGAGAGACACCATTAAGAGAACATTCCCTGAAACGACAGGCCCTGGACAGTCAATAAGCCTCCTTTAACAGAGAAATACTAATAGGTGCACAGAGCCCTTCGAGCTTTCTAAAGGTGACAAGAGACAGAAAACTAGCAAAAATGACAAAACGAAGAAACTCTCCCCTGAAGAACTTCCAGGGGAAGTCACAGCCACAGAACTGCTCAAGGCAGATCTAGACAACAT
>NC_043708.1:70751894-70760149 GCF_006229205.1 Suricata suricatta
TTGCCCTGGATTCCATTACCAGGAATAAGTATTGCTAGCATTTTGTTATCTATCCTTTTAGACCACTGCTATCAGTAGAAATACAATGTGAGCCATATAACAATTAAATGGTTTAGTAGCCACATTAAGAGAAACTCTACCTAAATATATAAAATTAATTTTAAAGTATAATTTATTTAACCTGATAAACACAAAGCATTATTTCAATGTTAATAAATAAAACATATTAATGAAAGTGTTTAAATCCTTTCTTCATATTAAGTCTTTAAAACTTGGTGTATATTTTACACTCACAGCACATCCTATTTTGGAATCATCACAATTTAAGTGTTCAAGAGCCACATGTGTTGGACAGCACAGTCCAAGACTCCTTTTGATTTGTAAATAATGATATGGCCACACATAAAATTGAAATTCTCCATCCACAAAATGCTGGTCATATGAAACCTATAATTTTTATAACAAATAGGTTTATATACATATATTACATATGTATATTGTATATACAGTATGTATATATATAGTTTTATAACAAATGTTTAATTTTAGGACAGTTTTGGATTCACAGAGAATTTATGAAGATAGTACACAGTTTCTAAATACCGCACATGCATTTCTCTTACTATTAACATCCTTCAATGGTACATTTCCACAATTAATAGACCAATACTGATATATTATTATTGACTAACGTTCATTTGTCAGTAGATTTACTTTGAATTTACCTAAGGTCATCGATCTGCAGAATCCCACTAGGAGACCACATTTCATTGAGCTTTCATGTCTCTTTAGGCTCCTCTTGGCTATGACAATTATCCAGATTTTTCTTATAACAACTTTGTTTTAATTTAAAAATTATTTTGTTTTAGAGATAGAAAGCATGAGCAAGGGATTCGGACAGAGGGAGAGAGGGAGAGAGAGACAATCCCATCAGGCTACAAGCTCTGTGTGGAGCCCAACACAGGGCTCAATCCCACAATCCTGCGATAATGACCCAAATGAAATTCAGAGTCGGGCCCTCAACCGACCAGCTGTGCAGGTGCACCCTCAGATTTTTCTTATTTTTGATGATCTCGACATTTGTAGGATTATGGTTAGATATTTTGCAGAATGTCCCTCATTTGGGATTTACTGATGATTTCCTCATGATTAGAATGGGGTTCTGGGTTTTGGGGAGGAAGACCTCAGAGGTATAGTGCAATTTCTCTTCATATCATACTCTTCACATCACATCAAGGGAACATGCTATCAACATAACTTATCTCTGGTGATGTTTCCTACGATCATTGAGGTAAGTTGGTGCTTGTCAGGTTTCTCCACTAGTAATTTTTCCATTTTTAAATATTATTAATTTGTTTTGAGAGAGAGAAAGAGAGTGAGTGAAGAGCAGAGAAAGTGGGGCAACGAGAGAGGGAGAGAGATAATCCCAAGCAAGCTCTGCACTGTCAGTGCAGAGTCCCATGCGGGACTCAACCTCACAAACTGTGAGATCATGACATGAGTCAAAATGAAGAGTTGGACGCTTAACTGAACTACCCAGGCGACCCAATCCATTGTTGTTGCTCTTTTGCCACCCTTTTCATATGGTCCCTTTAGGAAGGAATTCACTATGTGCAGTCCACACTTGAAGAGTGGGAAATGTGGAGTGTCCATAACTGATTTAGAATTCTAACGCATGGGAAGTTTGTCTGTTCTACCTCACTTATTTTTTCAATAATTTATTTATATCAGTGTCTCTTGGTGACATATTTTATACATTGGGTTATTATTCAACACGATTTTATTTTCTTGCTCAAATTGTTCCAGCACTGGCCACAGGGAACTTTCTCAGTCAACTATGTCCCATTAACATAGCCCCATCATAAATGGTGCTGGTTGTTTTTTGAAGACTTTAAGACGCTTTGGACTTATCTGGCATATTCCCTGCCCCAGCCCTAGAATCAGCCATATCTCCAAGGAAACGTGGTTCCTTATATTGAAAATAGTATTAGAAGCGAAGATACAATATTTAGGCATGCTCATTGCTTCTAGGCTATCCTCAAAAACATCAAAGATGTGACCTAGATTTTGAGAGATAGAGAGTTCAAAAGTTAGAAATGGGTAGGAAACGTATTTTTGGAGAAGCATCCAGCAGGAACAGGATTTGAGGTTTGGGAAAAGCACAGTCTCACAAGGAATCCAGAAGTCTAGAGCAAGCAAGATTCTTTGGAGGGACACAGTAGGGAGAACAATCTGGCTGCAGTATGCAAGATGACCCTGAGCAGCAAGAATCTGAAAGAGGAGAGAAGATATAATATTCAGTGTAATAGCAAGTACAGTGTTACATTTGTCCCTCCTGCATACCACCTTGGATGATGAGGGAGGAAAGGACTGAACACTTGATCTAATCTGAACAGTCTGAGGAGTTGTAACCTGTCTCACCTGCAGCAAGCCAAGAGTTTTAAAAAGTAATTTTAAAGTTCTTTGTTTGGTTAATTCGTTCACCCAATGTTGTCATCTTTAAAAAAATAGTTTATTGCCAAGTTGGTTTCCATATAACACCCAGTGCTCTTCCCCACAAGTGCTCCCCTCCATGACCATCACCCCCCATCACCTTTCCCCCTCCCTCTCCAACCTTCAGTTTGTTCTCAGTATTCAAGAGTCTCTCATGATTTGCCTCCCTCCCTCTACCTAACTTCTCCCCCTTCCCCTTCCCATGGTCCCCTGTTAGGTTTCTCCTGATAGACCTATGAGTGAAAACATATGGTATCTGTTCTTCTCCGCCTGACTTATTTCACTTAGCATGACACCCTCGAGGTCCATCCACTTTGCTACAGATGGCCAGATTTTATTCTTTCTGACTGCCATGTAGTATTCCATTGTATATATAAACCACATCTTCTTGATCGACTCATCAGCTGATGGACATTTAGGCTCTTTCTATGTTTTGGCTATTGTTGAAAGTGCTGCCATGAACATTGGGGTACATGTGCCCCTATGCATCAACACTTCTGTATCCCTAGCAGTGCTATTGCTGGGTCATAGGGGAATTCTAGTGATAGTTTTTTGAGGAACCTCCACACTGTTTTCCTGAGCGTCTGTACCAGTTTACATTCCCACCAACAGTGTAGGAGAATGTCCGTTTCTCCACACCCTCGCCAGCATCTATAATCTCTTGATTTGTTCATTTTAGCCACTCTGACCGGTGTGAGGCTGTATCTCAGTGTGGTTTTGATTTGTATTTCCCTGCTGATGAGTGACGCTGAGCATTGTTTCATGTGTCTGTTGGCCATCTGGATGTCCTCATTGGAGAAGTGTCTAGTCATGTCTTCTGCCCATTTCTTCACTGGATTATTCATTTTTCTGGTGTGGAGTTTGTTGAGTTCCTTGTAGATTTTGGATACTAGTAGCTCTTTATCTGATATGCCATTTTCAACTATCTTTTCCCATTCTGTCGGTTGGTTGCCTATTAGTTTTTATGATTGTTTCCTCCCAATGTTGTCTTTCTTATTATTTAGTGTTAAATCTCTTATGATTGCAAATGATAGAAACCCAACTCAAAATAATTTATTATAAAGGGAGAAATTAGGGGACCATGGAGAGAGGAAGGGGGAAAGAGAGCAGAGAAGAGTGAGGGACACAGATCAAGGGAGACTACTGAATACTGAAGAGGAACCATGGATGCGAGGGACCAGCCCACGCACCAGAGTCTAAGGGTCTCTGAGTAGGGGGTTGGTGTCGGCGAAATATCTACAATAAAGAACACAGACAACATGAATGGTGGAAGAGACCACACTTTACTGTGAAACTTAGTGTCTTATATACCATAGGTGATTACATCTTTATTTGAATGATTACATTGTTTGTAACTTCTTAGGAATCACATGTTTCAGAAAGGATCATTGTTTTCATGGGAGAGAGAACAGAAAGTTAAAGACAGAAATGAAGGACAATGCAGAAGATCAAAAAACATAATTTATCACTAAAAATACATCAGCAGGAGTTTTATTTTGTGTACATAGTGTAATATTAACTGAAGCTTATGACAAGGCTATTTTTCTTTAAAGGTTAACAGTAGTCTGTGAGTAAGGTGCCTCTAACCAGGGGAGAAGTTTCAATCAGAAAATCTGCCCATTTACTGAAACCACAATTACCAAGTGGCATGAACAATAGGAGAACTAACTCCAGTCTCTGATCCATTTAGGTCAAGCAGTCAAGTGCACACATTTTCAAGCAGGGGAAGCAGGGTCCCAAAGGCCACACAGCACTTCTGGCTGGATAGGCCCCAACACATGGACTGAAGGGGGAGGGGGAGGAAGGGAGGGGGTGATGGGGCACTTGTGTGGAGTTGCACTGGGTGTTATATGGAAACCAACTTGAAAATAAACTATTCTAAGAAAATAATAAATAAATACAATAAAAAAAGGGAGAAATTAGTTGTGTTCCATTTTTGGTGTCTTCCCTGTATCTCTTTGTGCTTAAGACTTCATGCACCCAGTCCCTTTCCTCTGGCCAGAGCTTGGGTTTCTTTGCGTAAGGGCTTTTCCCACTGCACAGCCTGCTTGGCAGACATGAGTGCTGGAGAATCATCACTCATATCCCTGGGTGCTGTCCTCCACCAGTGACACACAGGATTAGGGGTATCAATCCCCTGGCTTCTTTGGCCTTCAGGCAGGATTTGGTGAGGCAAGTGTCTCCCATGTTTTGTCAAAAATTCCCCAGACGATGAAAGTATTGGAGCTCATAGTGGAGTTTGGCTTGAGAATACACAGGCTCTGATTGATTTATTAATATTTCTCATTTTTTAATTTAAATTTTAGTTAGTGAATTACAGTGCAATTTTGGTTTCCGGAGTAGATATCAGTGACTCACTACTTCCACCCAACACCCAGCGCTCATTTCAACAATTGCCTTCCTTATTGCCATTCACCCATGTAGCCCAACTCCCACCCACCTCCTTCCATCAACCCTCAGTGTGCTCTTTGTCATTAATAGTCTGTCACAGTTTGTTTTCCTCTCTCCATTTTTCTTTACCCCCTTCCCATACGTTCATCCATTTTATTCCTAAATTGCACATATGAGTGAGTCCATATGGCATTTGTTTTTCTATGTTAGACTTAGTTCACTTAGCATAACACACTCTAGCTCCATCCACATTGCTACAAATGCCAAGACATCATTTTTGATGGGTGAATAATATTCTATTTTATAGGTATACTACGTCTTCTTTGTCCATTCATCACTCGATGGACATTTTGGCTCTGTCCATAGCTTGGCTATTCTTAATAATGCTGCTGTAAACATTGAGGTGCATGAATCCCTTCAAATCTGTATTTTTATATGCTTTGGGTAAATACCTGGTAGTGCAATTGCTGGATCATAGGATAGTTCTATTTTTTTTTAAATTAATAGTTTATTGTCAAATTGGTTTCCATATAACACCCAGTGCTCTTCCACACAAGTGCCCCACACCATGACCATCACCGCATTCCCTCCCTCCCCCTACCCCTTTAGTCCATGGTTCATTTTCAGTATTCAATAGTCTTTCATGATTTGTGTCCCTCACTCTCCCCAGCTCTCTTTCCTCCTTCCTCTCCCTATGGTCCTCTGTTAGGTTTCTCCTGTTAGACCTATGAGTGCCAACATAGGGTAGTTCTAATTTTAACTTTTAGAATCCTACATCTTGTTCTCTAGAGCGGCTGCACAAACTTCTCTTCCCAACAACAGTGCAAGAGGGTCCCCCTTTCCACATCCTTGCTGAAATCTGTTGTTTCTTGTGTCATCAATTTTAGCCATTCAGACAGTGTGAGGTGGTATCTCATTGCGGTTTTGAATTGTATTTCCTTGATGATCAGTGATGTGGACATCTTTTCATGTGTCTGTTGGCCATATGAATGTCTTCTTTGAAACGTATCTATTCATGTCTTCTGCCCATTTCTTAACTGTATTATTTCTTTTTGGGTGTGGAGTTTGATTAAGTTCTTTCTAAATTTTGGGTACTAACCCTTATCCGATATATTGTTTGCAAATATGTTCTTTCATTCTGTACGCTGCTCTTGAGTTTTATTGATTGTATCCTTTCTTGTGCAGACGCTTTTTATCTTGATGAAGTCCCAATTATCCAAGTTTACTTTTGTTTTCCTTGATCTGGCAATGTGTCCACTAAGAAGTTTGTGTGGCCTAGGTCAAAGAGTTTCTGCTTGTGTTCTTTTCTGGGAATTTAATAGTTTCCTGTCTTGTATTTAGGTCTTTCATCCACTTTGAAGTTATTATTGTGTATGGTCCAGAAAGTGATCCAGTTTTATGGTTCTGCATGTTGCTGTCCAGTTCTCCCAGCATCATTTGTTGAAGAAACTGTCTTTTTTCCCATTGGATATTCTTTTCTGCTTTCTCAAAGATTAATTGACCATATAGTCTGTTTTTAGGTTTTCTGTTCTGTTCCATTGATCTAGGTGTCAATTATTGTGCCAGTACCATACTGTCGTGAAGACTATAGCATAAAGCCAGAATAGTGATGCCTCCAGCGTTGTTTTTCTTTTTCAGGAATGTTCTGGCTATTTAGGGTCTTTTGTGGTCCATACAAACTTTAGGATTGTTTGTTCTAGCTCTGTGAAAAATGCTGGTGGTATTTGTGTAGGGATTTTATTAAAACACATGTGCTACACCAACTGACTTCCCTTCCTATCACTGCCTCTGCCCACTGCCTCTGCCATGCATCCTGGGATCACCTCCCAAGTAAATCACTTGTACTTGAATCCTTGTCTTCTTCTGGAAGAACACAAGCGAAGACAATGGGAGTGTACAACGGAAAAACCCTGAGTACATCTCTAATCACTGCAGGGCCCAGGGCCTACATAGTTAAGGGAGTTCAGTTTCACCCCCTCTTTTCAGGATCATGCTCTTTCTTTGTGGTGGGAAGAATGCAGTTGGCAGCTCTAGGGTTATATCCTAGCCTCTTTCATCCCCAGCCATATTCACAAGAATTTCATATTGAATTTAGGGATGTAGACTTGAGTCAGGGACCCATCCTCGAACGAACCCTTGTGGACTATGTTACTTGGCCAGGGAGTCCAAAGCTGTGGTGATCCTCATCTAAAGCCAAATGCAGAGTAACAGGAGGTGTGGCTTGGTTATCCAGAGAAAACCAAGGTCATGTCAACCAGAAAAGGAGGGATGGATGTTGGGCAGGTAGAGGAGACTGATGTATATCTTCACTGGCTATGTTATCCTTAGGCAGCAGATTGAAAGTGAAAATGGTCTTGAGGCTGAGATCTTGTAACCATAACTCTTCCTTTGATACCAGATGTGGGTAGACTGTTCCTATAACATTAACCAGCTTCCTCTCTAGACTGATGAGTGGCACCCACCATGCCTTCTGTATACCCTTTTTTGTCCTGTGGTTGTTTTCTCCTAAGCCTAGAGCAGGTGGCTGATTCATGCTGAGCCCAGGGGGTTTTTGTAAGGCTCACTCTGTCCCTCCTCTCACCGTGGAGTTTCTCCAACAGCACAGAAATAGGTGCCTGAGTCTGTATGCCTCAAGTCTGGGATGGTGAGACTTACAGCTTTGTTTCCTTTCTGATGTGATACAGAATATCGTCCTTGCCTATTACTCGTGCTATCAGAATAAATATAAATGATCTCAGTCATCTTTCCATTGGGGAGCTGTCGAAACCAGCTCATCACATAGTAAGTATAGCTGACTGTGAAACGGCATTCCAAGGTCACAGATTCTCCCTTTTTTCTATGCATTGAACTTGGAGATTGTGTGACACTCTGCGTATTGCTGGAACCTGTAGAAAAAAAGAAAAAAATAACTTAGCTGCTGACATTGCTCTCAAGAAAGCTGTCACAAATAGACAGGTTTTCATCCAGAAAACAAAGTGGAAAAGGCATAATCAAGTTCTCTTCTAACTTCTTTCCCAAACCCTCTCCCTTGGGCTCTTGCTTCAGGGATGGTGGGCTCCTTACCAAAGAGGATGAAGGCCACCACTGTGCACAAGAGAGCGGGCGCTGCGGACTGCATCCTGGGGCCCCTTCCCTCCAGGGAAATGTCTCTGGTTCTTCCTGCCGCCTGCCAGTTGCAGTGTCACTGGAGCCAGGTGGCTCTGTGGTCTTGCTTCTATAGAGCTGGCAGCGGGCCTTTGCACACGTCAGCTTCGTCACACTTCCTGCTGTCTGTGTCTGCCTCCCGTCTTCCTCAAGGCTCCTCTTGTCTAACTGATTGATAACATGTCGTGTATGGTTTTTCATGAAAGAAAACTTGTCCAATGTGGACA
>NC_043708.1:70760249-70761361 GCF_006229205.1 Suricata suricatta
CTCTCTGTGATTCATGGTAGATGTGTTTTCTCCTTCCAGTTCTAACGTTTTTCTTATTTTACTGCAGTCAGGAAGACATTTAGGGAAATGTAGATTAGAAAGAATACTATTGGAAATCTTTGCAATTTTCAAATTTTTAAGGGAATGCTTTTAATATCTCCCTTTGAAAACAAATTCAAAGATTCCCTTGGCCAGGTGACGGATGTTCCCTTTTTCTCCTAGTTTGTGAAAAGGTTTTATTTATAAATACATGTTAGACTTGACCAAATCTCTTTTCTACATTTAGTGAGAGAATTTTATAGTTAACACCGTTTCTGTGTGGTATGTTGTACTAATATTTAACCTTCCTCATACTTCTGAGATGAATCGTAAAGAATCATGGTGTATGTGTGTTACTTTTTAACATTCAGTGCTGGTTCGATAATATTTTTAGGATCAATCATTGCTTTTCATAAGTGATATTGGTCTATAATTGTCTTTTGTCATCTATCTTTGTTTAATTTTGTCATTGTGGTTCTCTTGGTCTCATAAAAGTGTGGAGTTGTAGTGCTGCTGTTTTTATTTTTCTCAGTACCGGGGTGGGAATTCTTGGTCTTGGGTTTGCTGTAAGTTTCCTGTAAAACGACATGTTTTTATAGAGTTTTAAATGTGTTTAATTTGCAAGTGAATTCATTTTTCATATTTCTTGTCAGCTTAGCTAGACAACAATATTTAGAAAGTTTTCCTTTTTGTTTAAGTTTTAAAATTAACTTGTATGGATTTATTCCTTACATATTCTTCTAATTATTTAAATTTTTACTGTGTCTGCAACTACAATCTTTTTGTACCCCCTATAATTCTGTTCTTTATACTTGATGAATTTTATTTTCTAATTATTTTCTAAGATTTTAAAGTTTTCTTTGCTTCTTGTCTTTATTGCCTTGATTCTAGCATGGATTACTACTGTTTTTCTTCTCCTACTTTTGTTATTTACTTTTACTCTCTTTTAAAACTAAAAATAAAACTTTTTAATGTTCGTTTATATTTGAGAGAGAGGGTGAGTGGGAGACAGAGACCAAGCGTTAGTGAGGCAGCACCAAAGGGAGAGGGAGACACAAAATCTGAAGCAGGTT
>NC_043708.1:70761461-70773284 GCF_006229205.1 Suricata suricatta
GACCTGCTCAAGAATAGGAACAACTCCCTCTGACCAAGTTATTCTTCCAAGAGGGTTTGTTATAAAGTATGAACCTTTATAACTGCTGTTATAAGGAGATTACATCCAAAGGAATAAGAATGAAATGGGGACTTTCTCCCAGTAAAGAGGTTTATAAGCCTGGGAGTGGGCTTGCATTGGGAAAATTGCACTTGTCGGTTAAGGAAAAATTTGCTCGCAGAGATTCCCTAAGTTTAGGAGAATTTTAAAGAGATTCTGCATTCAGTGACCTTTTATCATTCAGGCTTCTCCTTTTCAGCCTTATTTTTTTTTCTCCTAAGTTGAGACCTCTCACCTGTCCCAGAGTGTCAGCATGTTCTCACTGTTCTGAGAGTTGTGTTAATGGACAAGAGTGCCCCCTGGAGGCCAGACAGAGGAGAAACCTCCTTAAAGCATTCTTGGCCAGGTGTTCTCAGGGCTGGGGGCACATTTGAAGAAAAGGAGCTGTAACTAAAAGTGCTCAGTCCTGAGCACTGAGACCACTGGGGATGTGAGAACCCATTCTGATGTCACCTTATTAACAGTTATACTTGTGGAAAAATTAAAAAAGAAATGAATCTAAACATAACCAGAAACAGAATTACTAATAGTAAGTAGCAGGATAAATAAAAGAGAACGGGAGATGGACAAAGGAGCGATTTTACCTGTAGGTTTATCTGTAGGTTTACCAGACTGGGAGGTAATCCGTTTTAGCAAATCTCGCCCTGGGACTTGGAGTCTGACTGTGACAATTTTTGGTGTGTATCTGTGATGTTCTCATGAAGGTGCTCATTTTCATATATAGGTTGACTCCTGAATACCCAAGTTGGCCTCCTAATTCTTAGACCTTCCTTTTTACTTTGCTTTCCCTGGGTTCTGGGTGGCAGAAATATTAATACGGACCAACATCACAGGGCTTTCAACTAAAACTTAACGAAGGGCTTGTCTACAGTGCCAAGACTAGCATTTTGAGAGTTATACTTCAACAGCAGGACTAATTTAAATTTTATCTTTTCAAATCATAGATTCACAGAAATTAATATTATAGAGACTTTGGGGCTCCCTAGCCAAACTTTCTTCTTTTGAAGATCTGAAAGAGCTATGAAAGCATTTCAGTTTTGGCAAACATACAATGAAACAAACTGTAGCTACTCTACTCTCGTACCTTCTTGTCTATCTTTATTACCTGGCCCTCTCATACTCTAGGCTCATGAGGTACAAAAACTCCAAGAAATCTCAGCCTCCTAGAATTTCTAGGCAATTCTTTCTATTTCTAGTCATATACATAGAAATTTCCCCCCGCGGTTTCTATCTAAAAGAAGCAAACACTGCCAGTGATCCTACTGAATTTCCTCAGTTGTTTATGGAAGTTTGTATTTCTCAAGGTAGAAACATTGTGGGTATAGAAAGGTTGGGATTAAATAGAGGGAAGAGAGAAACAGTTTTGAAATACCTCTCAGGTCTGTGCCTGAGGGCCAGACTTTAAGTTATGATGTGACTGTCTGCACGGTCCTGGCTTCCTGGTGTGCATCAGGGAGGGAAATCTGGCAGTGTGTTTCTAGATACAGCTCTATCTGCCCTGTGTCAAGGTTTTGAAGAATCTGGGTTAAGCATACTGCTAGTGAGGTCTCAGAAGGAAGTAAAGAATATGTTGTTGGGAACTGGAGGAGGGGAATCCATGTGAAGTAGTTGTAAAAAATTTTTGAAATTGCCTCGTATAGTTATGTAGAAGGCGGAACTTGGTGGTAGAGCTGGGGAGATTTCACTGGGTATCTTCTTGCTGCTTTCACTGCAATGAAAAGAAGAGAGATAAATCGAGGAAAGAATTGTTCAACAAAAAGGAACCAGGACTGGATGAATCTGAAAATTCTCAATCTCTTAAATGGGAAAAGATGCCAAACTTAAACTAGTGTGGCACTAAGAAAAAGAGTGACCATGTGACTATATAGCCTTTCATCAGAAGCTCAGGAAGATTGAGGGATGGCAGTGTTCTGTCACACAAGGAGCTCATTCAGGAGATTTGGATGTGACTGTCAACCAAACTATGGTCCTTCTAGGATACTCGAGAGAATGGTCCCTGAGCATTCTGAGTAAGAGTCAGGTACAGGTTGTTTGGAAAGGATTTGTGGATGTGCCTTTTTTTTTAAGGAGTAAAATCCAATGAAATCCATTGGAGATCCAGGAAGCGTTTGGGAAAATGATTTCAGCTGAAACACTACTAGCTTGGATTGAAAGGGACAGAATACAGAAGAAAAGGAGGAGGTCAGACCCCTAAAACTCTACTGCCAGGAAGCAGGTTCATAAGACTACTCAACTGTGAATGTGTTACCTTTCATGAAAGACTAGACAGGACTCCTAGGGCAGAAGTAAAAGTCAAGGGGTGACAGTTGAGAATTATTTCTGGGCCTTAAATCTAAGCAAGGAGCTCGTGAGGTTTGCCCAGCTGGATTTCAGCAAGTCATTTCTACCTTTCACTTCCTCCTCTTTTGGACCCAAATGTCTCTGGCTAATTATCCTGTGCCTTCCTGCTCATGTCTGTTCTGAGACTGAAGTCTGATTGTGTTGGGCAGATGGCTTGTTTCACAGCCTGACCAATGGAGAGGAATGGTGCCCCAGGAGCTGTACTTGACAGATGACGTACAGGAGCTGCATTTGAACTTGGACATCATTTAGATGATGTGATTTTGTCTTTGAGCTGATGCTATGTGAGATGTGACACTGGGGTCTTTGGGAGTGTGTGTGAATGTATTTTGCAAGAAGGAGGGATATGAATCTTTGGGGGTCAGATGGTGGACTATAGTAGAGAAATAAATTCATTCCTCCTGGTGTCCATGCCCTCTGGTGATGTTTCCTATGCTCATTGAGCTAACTTGGTGCTTGTCAGGTTTCTCCACTAGTGATTTTTCTATTTTTAAAGATTATTAATTTGTTTTGAGAGAGAGAAAGAGAGTGAGTGAAGAGCAGAGAAAGTGGGGCAATGAGAGAGGGAAAGAGAGAGAATCCCAACCAAGCTCTGCACTGTCAGTGCAGAGTCCCATGTGGGACTCAACCTCACAAACTGTGAGATCATGACCTGAGTCAAAATGAAGAGTTGGACGCTTAACTGAACTACCCAGGCGACCCAATCCATTGTTGTTGCTCTTTTGCCACCTTTTCATACTGTCCCTTTAGGAAGGAAGTCACTATGTGCAGTCCACACTTGAAGAGTGGGAAATGTGGAGTATCTATAACTGATTTAGAATTCTAAAGCATGGGAAGTTTGTTCTACCTCACTTATTTTTTCAATAATTTATTTATATCAGTGACTCTTGGATCCTTATTTTATACATTGGGTTATTACTCAACACGACTTTATTTTCTTGCTCAAATTGTTCCAGCACTGGCCACAGGGAACTTTCTCAGTCAACTATGTCCCCTTAATATAGCCCCATCAGTGATGGTGCTGGTTGTTTTTTGAACACTTTAAGATACTTTGGACATGTCTGGCATATTTTCTGCCCTAGCCTTAGAATCAGCCATTTCTCCAAGGAAACATGGGTCCTTGTAATGCAAAGTAGCATTAGAAGTGAAGATATGATATTAGCCATGCTCATTGCTTCTAGGCTATCCTCAAAAACATCAAAGATGTGACCTAGATTTTGAGATAGTGATTTCAAAAGTTAGAAATGGGGAGGAAACATATTTTTGGAGAAGTAGCTCACAGGAGCAGGATTTGAGATTTGGGAAAAGCACAGTCTCACAGGAATCTAGAAGTATTAAGCAAGCAAGATTCTTTGGAGGGACACAGTTGGGAGATTAATCTGGCTGCACTAAACAAGCTGACCCTGAGCAGCAAGAGTCTGAACGGGGAGAGAACAGTTAAATGTTCAGTGTAATAACAGGTACAGTGTTACATTTGTCCCTCCTGCTTACCACCCTGGATGATGTGGGAGGAAAGGGCTGAACAGCTGATCTAATCTGAGGAGTCTGAGGAGTTGTAACCTGTCTCACCTGCAGCAAGTCAGGAGTTTTAAAAAGTAATTATAAAGTACTTTTTTTGGTTAATTCATTTCACCCAATATTTATTAGTCTTTATTAGTGTGTTTAGTTATGTCTTTTGATTGTAAGTGATAGAAAACCCAACTCAAAATAATTTATTAAAAGAAAAATTAATTGTTTTTCATTTTTGGTGTCTTCCCTGTATCCCTTTGTGCTTAAGACTTCGGTGCACCCAGTCCCTTTCCTCTGGCCAGAACGTGGGTTTCTTTGCCTAAGATCTTTCTCCCACTGCACAGCCTGCTTGGCAGACATAAGTGCTGGAGAATCATCAGTCATATCCCTGGGCGCTGTCCTCCACCAGTGACACACAGGATTACGGGTATCAATCCCTTAGCTTTTTTGGCCTTCAGGCAAGATATGTTGAGGCAAGAGTCTCCCATGAGTTTTCAAAAATTCCCTGGTATGATGTTTCCTGCTTTCTCCTC
The DNA here is from genome assembly GCF_006229205.1 of Suricata suricatta. Classification (NCBI taxonomy): domain Eukaryota; kingdom Metazoa; phylum Chordata; class Mammalia; order Carnivora; family Herpestidae; genus Suricata; species Suricata suricatta. The sequence goes on from NC_043708.1 coordinate 70,765,943, forward strand.
CAGGGTTTTTATGGTTTCCAGTCTCCCATTTGGGTCCTTCATCCATTTTGAGTTTATTTTTGTGTACGGTGTAAGAAAGTGGTCTAGTTTCATTCTTTTGTATGTTGCTTTCCAGTTCTCCCAGCACCATCTGTTAAAGAGGCTGTCTTTTTTTTCCATTGGATACTCTTCCCTGCTTTGTCAAAGTTTAATTTACCTTACAGTTGTGGGTTTAATTCTGGGTTCTCTATTCTATTCTGTTGGTCTATGTGTCTGTTTTTGTGCCAATACCATACTGTCTTGATGATGACAGCTTTGTAGTAGAGGCTAAAGTCTGGGATTGTGATGCATCCCATTTTGGTTTTCTTCTTCAATATTACTTTGGCTATTCAGGGTCCTTTGTGGTTCCATACAAATTTTAGGATAGTATGTTCTAGCTTTGAGAAGAATGCTGGTGCAATTTTGATTGGGATTGCATTGAATGTGTAGATTGCTTTGGGTAATAATGACATTTTAACCATGTGTATTCTTTGAATCCATAAGCATGTAATATTTTTCCATATCTTTGTGTCTTCAATTTCCTTCATAAGTCTTCTATAGTTTTCATCATACAGATCTTTTACATCTTTGGTTAGGTTTATTCCTAGGTATTTTATGGTTTTGTGTGCAATTGTGAATGGGATCCATTTCTTGATTTCTTTTTCAATTGCTTATTGGTGTTTTAAATGCAACCAGTTTCTGTACATTGATTTTGTACCCTGTAACTTTTCTGAATTCATACATCAGTTCTAGTAGGCTTCTGGTGAAGTTGGTCTGGTTTTCTATGTAGAGTATGATGTCACCTGTGAAAAGTCAAAGTTTAACTTCATCTTTTCCAGTTCTGATGCCTTTAATTTTATTTAGTTGTCTGATTGCTGATGCTAGGATTTCCAGCACTATGTTAAACAACAGTGGTGAGAGTGGACATCCCTATCGTGTTCCTGATCTCAGGGGGAAGTTCTCAGTTTTTCTTCATTGAGGACAGCATTCGCTGTGGGCTTTTCATAAATGGCTTTTATGATGTTTAAGTAAGTTCCTTCTATCCCAACTTTCTTTTTTAAAAAAAATAGTTTATTGTCAAATTGTATATCCCAACTTTCTTGAGGGTTTCTATTAAGAAAGGGTGCTGTATTTTGTCAAATGCTTTTTCTGCATCTATGGACAGGATCATATGGTTTTTATCTTTTCTCTGGTTAATATGATGTATCACATTGATTAATTTGCAAATATTGAACTAGCCCTGTAACTCAGGAATGAATCCCACTTGATCATGATGGATAAATCTTTTTATATGATGTTGAATTCAATTTTCTAGTGTCCTGTTGAATATTTTTGCATCTGTATTCATTAAGGATATTGATTGGCCTGTAGTTCTCTTTTTTTGCTGGGTCTCTGTCCAGTTTGGGAATCAAAGTGATGCTGGCTTTGTAGAATGAGTCTGGAAGTTTTCCTTCTATTTCTATTTTTTTTTAATAGCTTGAGAAGAATGAGTATTAACTCTGCTTTAAATGTCTGGTAGAATTCCCCAGGGAAGCCATCTGGCCCAGGGCTCTTATTCTTTGGGAGATTTTTAATAACTGATTCAATTTCTTCACTGGTTATAGGTCTGTTTTAATCTCTTCCTGTTTGAATTTTGGTGGTTCATGTGTGTTTAGGAATTTGTCCGTTTCTTCTAGATTGTCCAGTTTGTTGGCATATAATTTTTCATAGTATTCCCTGATAATTGCTTGTATTTCTGAGGGATTGGTTGTAATAGATACATTTTCATTCATGATTTTGTCTATTTGGGTTTTCTCTCTTTTCTTTTTGAGAAGCCTGGATAGAGGTTTATCAATTTTGTTTATTTTCAGAAAACAAACACTTGATTTCATTGAGCTATTCAGCTTTTGTTTTGGATTGTATATTGTTTATTTATGCCCTGATCTTTATTATTTCTCTTCTTCTGCTGGGTTTGGGGTGCTCTTGCTGCTCCCCTTATAGTTCCTTAGGTGCACTGTTAGATTTTGTATTTGAGCTTTTTCTAGTTTCTTGAAATAGGCCTGGATTTCAATATACTTTCCTCTTGGGATTTCCTTTGCTGCATTCCAAAGAGTGTGGATTGTTGTATTTTCATTTTCATTTGTTTACATATATTTTTAAATTTCTTCTCTAATTGACTGATTGGTCCAATCATTCTTTAGTAGGGTGGTCTTTAATCTCCATGTTTTTGGAGGTTTTCCAGACTTTTTTTCCTGTGATTGATTTCAAGTTTCATAGCATTGTGATCCTAAAGAGTACATGGTATGATCTCAATTCTTTTGTATTTATTGAGGGCTGCTTTATGACCCTTTTTTCCTGTGATTGATTTGAAGTTTCATATCATTGTGATCCTAAAGTTTACATGGTATGATCTCAATTCTTTTGTATTTATTGAGGGCTGCTTTATGACCCTATATGTGGTCTATCTTGGAGAATGTACCACGTGCATTCGAGAAGAAAGTGAATTCCCTAGCCTTGGGATGTAGAGTTCTAAATATATCTGTCAAATCCATCTGTTCCAATTTGTCATTCAGGTCCATTGTTTCCTTAATGATTTTCTATATAATTAATCTATCCATTACTGAAAGTGGAGTAGTAAAATCCCCTGCAGTTAGCACATTCTTATCAATAAGATTGTTTCTATTTGTGATTAACTGTTTTATGTATTTGGGGGCTTCTGAATTCTGTGCATAGATGTTTATAATTGTTAGCTCTTCCTGATGGATAGATAGAGTGCCCTTCTTCATCTCTTGTTACTGCCTTTACTTTAAAGACCTGTTTGTCCAATATAAGTATGACTACTCCAGCTTTCTTTTGACTTCCAGTCGCATGATAGATATTTCTCTATCCCCTTACTTTCAATCTGAAGGTGTCTTCAGGTCTGATATGAATCTCTTGTAGACAGCAAATAGATGGATTTTGGTTTTTTTTTTCCATTTTTTTACCCTTTGTCTTTTAATTGGAGCATTTAGTCCATTTATATTCAGTACTATTATAAAAAAATATGGGTTTAGAGTCATTGTGTTCTCTGTAGGGTTCGTACTTGTAGTGGTGTCTCTGGTACCTTGCATTCCTTGCAACATTTCCTTCATAGAGTCCCTCTAAGGATTTTTTGTAGAGCTAGTTTAGTAAAGGTGATGAATTCTTCAATTTTTATTTATTTGGGAAAACATTCATATCTCCTTCTATTCTGAATGACAGGCTTGCTGGATAAAGTATTGTTAGCTGCATATTTTTTCTGTTCATCACATTGAAGATTTCCTACCATTTCTTTCTGGCCTGCAAAGTTTCGGTAGATAGGTCTGTAAGTACTCTGATAGGTTTCCCTTTCTATGTTAGGGCCCTTTTATCTCTAGCTGCCTTCAGAATTTTCTCTTTATTTTTATATTTTGCCACTTCACTATGATGTGTCATGCAGAAAGTGGATTTAAGTTACGTCTGACGGGAGTTCTCTGTATGTCTTGGATTTTTAATGTCTGTTTCCTTCCCCACATTGGGGAAGTTCTTGACTACAATTTGTTCAAGTACCCCTTCAGCACCCTTCTCTTTCTTCTTCAGGAATTCCTATGATACGGATATTGTTCCATTTGATTGTATCACTCAGGTCTCAAATTCTCCTTTTGTGCTTCTGGATCAATCTTATCTCTCTTTTTCTCGGCTTCCTCTTTTTCTATAATTGTGTCTTCTAAATAGCCTATTTTCCTCTCTGCCTCTTCAATCCATGCAGTGGCCGCCTCCTTTTTATTATGCACCTCATTTGTAGCATTTTTTAATTCATCACAACTATTTTTAAGGTTTATAGTCTTTGTAGCAATAGTTTCTCTGATGTCTTCCATGCCTTTTTCAAGCTCAGTGATTAATTTTATGACAATTGTTTTAAATTCTTGCTCAGTTATGTTGCTTATATCTGTTTTGAGCAATTCTGTAGCTGTGACTTCTCCCTGGAATTTCTTTAGAGGAGAGTTCTTCCATTTCATCATTTTGGCTAGCTTTCTGTTTCTTGTCAGTTTTAAAAATTTGTTATGCACTCTGCACCTGTGAGTACTGCTATATTAAAGGAGGCTCATTGACTGTCCAGGGCCTGTCTGTTTAGGAAGGGTTCTTTTAATGGTGTCCCATGGTGTCTCTTGTTTTGCCTTTGGTTATTTTATTTCCCTACTCATAGTGATATTTGGGACTTCCACCATGTGTACTTTGGCTTGTTTCTTGAGGTAGCCCTGAAAAGGAAAACAGACAGACACGCAGGGAACAAAAGCATGCACATGCACAGGCAAATCAAACAAACAAGCAAACCAAAAGGGAAGGAAAGAAAAAAAAAGGGGGGGGGCACAAACAACAGAAGACAAAGGACAGTCCAAAAGCATAAAACTAGAAATCCCAGCTACAAATAGCACGGTGGAGGCAGTGCTGATGGAAGAGCATATACAAAGAGAGAAGTGATAGAGGTGGGGAGGAAGTGAAATTGATCAGGCAGAGTGACTAAAAGCTTAATTCAGAGATAGAAAGAGAATATGGTAGGAGGCGAGGAGAAAAAAAAAACAATACAAAGATAATGTTACCCAAAGAAACTATATAGTCTGATTATTCCAGAGAGAGAGAAAGGAAGGTAGCGACAGGAGGTGTAGAATATGCATCAAGAAAATGGATTAAATGTGACCATAAGCAAACCAATGACCAGAGTACCCAGTCCAGTGGAGGGGAGAGATAAGAAAGAGATAAGGGAGAATTTATCTGAATAGCAAGAATTGACCTAGAGTTAATCACAGCAATACATCACTGTTGGTTTTGACCCGGGATCCAGTTTAAAAAAAAAAAAAAGGCAGCTCTCCAGTGAGGATGGCCCTGGTTTGGTGTAGGCCTCGGGCAGCTCCCTGAGGCCCCACCTTGGTGGTTGTGGGGAGAAAAATAGCGGCACCCCAGTCACTTCTTTAACCAAACATTGCAACTCACTCTTTTGGGTCTGATCTCCCTGTGCCCCTGGTGTAGCCAAGGTGGGCTGAGTAGTATTCCCCAAGCCGCGCCTTGTTTCCAGATCTTAGTCCAGGTGCTTTAATGATACTGCCTGAAATGTAAGGCCAGGTGGCTTCCTAGCCAAGATTGAGTAGGGGGGAGTAGGGTAGCAGTTTCTCCCGGTGCCACCTGGGATCAGGGTCCTATCGCAAGGAAAGTGCCACAGCTAGAGAAAGGATCTCTCTGAATGTCTCATGGTTACAGATGGGATGATAGGCTCCCTCTCCATCTCAGGCCAAGGTTTTTCTCTGCTCCAGAGACAGTTCTATGAACGGTTTCAGCCTCTCTTTCTCTTCCCCTTGTCTCTCCGCAGCTCTCCACGGATGGGGCTCCCTCCCCTCTGTGCTTCCAGGTCCTGGCCAATTTTTATCTTCCCCAGTTTGCAGTCATGCACCTGTGAGGTTGTCTTCTTAGTGGACTCTGTCTCTTTTCCTGCCAAACTCTTGTGGTTCAGTGTCGTATGGTTTCAGTCCTTTGTTTGAGAGAGGTGGGTGGGCGAAAAGTACAGAGCTCCCTACTTCTCTGCCATCTTGCCTCCCTCTCCCCCACCCTGCCTTCTGCCCATTTCTTAACTGTATTGTTTCTTTTTGGGTGTTGAGTTTGATTAAGTCCTTTATAAATTTTGGGTACTAACCCTTTATCAGATATATTGTTTTCAAATACCTTCTGTCATTCTGTAGGCTGCTCTTGAGTTTTGTTGATTGTTTCCTTCCCTGTGCAGAAGCTTTTTATCTTGATGAAGTCCCAATAGTTCATGTTTGCTTTTGTTTCCCTTGATCTGGCAATGTGTCTAGTAAGAAGTTGCTGAGGCCTAGCTCAAAGAGGTTTCTGCCTGTGTTGTTTTCCAGGATTTTGATAGTTTCTTGTCTTAAATTTAGGTCTTTCATCCATTTTGAAGTTATTTTTGTGTATGGTTCAGAAAGTGGTTCAGTCTCATTGTTCTGTAAGTTCCTGTCCAGTTTTCCCAACACCATTTGTTGAAGAGACCATCTTTTTTTCATTGATTATTCTTTTCTGCTTTCTCAAAGAGTAATTGGCCATATAGTTGTGGGTCCATTTCTAGTTTTTCTATACTGTTCCATTGTTATAGGTGTCAGTTATTCTGCCAGTACCATACTGTCCTGATGAATATAGCTTGAAGGTATAATAGTGATGCCTCCAGCTCTGCTTTTCTTTTTTAGGATTGTTTGGGATACTTAGGGTCTTTTGTGATCCACATAAATTTTAGAACTGTTTGTTCTAGCTCTGTGAAAAATGCTGGTGGTATTTTGATAGGGTTTTCTTAAAGCACAAGCTTTTCACTGGCTGACTTCCCTTCCTTTCTCTCTTCCCACTGCCTCTACCATGCATCCTGGGATCACTTCCCAAGTAAATCACTAGCACTTGAATCCCTGTCTTCTTCTGGAGGAACACAAGCTGAGATTGTGAGTGTACAACGAAAAAATTCCAGGAGCATCTTTAATCATTGCAGGGTCCAAGGCCTCAAACAATGTTAAGTGACCTCAGTTTCACCTCTTCTTTCCGGCATCATGCTCCTCCCTTGTGGTAAGAAGTGGCTGCTCCCAAGAAATGGAAAAACATTCCCTGTTCATGGATCGGAAGAATAAACATTGTGAAAATGTCATTACTACCCAAAGCAATCTACACATTCAATGCAATCCCCATCAAAATTGCACCAATATTCTTCTCGAACTAGAACAAACTATCCTCAAATTCGTATGGAACCACAAAAGACCCCGATTAGCCAAAGTTATATTGAAGAAGAAAACCAAAACGGGAGGCATCACAATCCCAGACTTTAGCCTCTACTACAAAGCTGTCATCATCAAGACAGTATGGTATTGGCACAAAAACAGACACATAGGCCAATGGAATAGAATAGAGAACCCAGAACTGGGCCCACAAATGTATGGCCAATTAACTTTTGACAAAGTAGGAAAGAGTATGCGATGGAAAAAAGACTGCCTCTTTAGCAGGTGGTGCTGGGAGAACTGGACAGCTACAGGCAGAAGAATGAAACTAGACCACTTTCTGACACCATACACAAAAATAAACTCAAAATGGCTGAAGGACCTGAATGTGAGACAGGAAACCATCAAAACCCTTGAGGAGAAAGTAGGAAGAAAACCTTCTAGACCTCTACCACAGCAATTTCCTACTCGACACATCCCCAAAGGCAAGGGAAATGAAAGCAAAACTGAACTCTTCGGACTTCATCAAGATAAAAAGCTTCTGCACTGCAAAGGAAACAATCAAGAAAACTAATAGGCAACCGACAGAATGGGAAAAGATAGTT
>NC_043708.1:70773384-70776515 GCF_006229205.1 Suricata suricatta
TTTACTTTTTTTCCCCCCTCTTCTTTTTTTGGTGGTGGGGGTGGTTATGTTTAAATGAAGTTGCTTTTACAACACCAAAGACTTAATCATCCATTTCCTACATAAAAGGTAGCTACTTTTTTGCATGGACCTCAAGTATATTGTAGTATAGAGGTGGAATTTAAGGAAAGATATTAAGCAGGCTGTGTTGTAGCTTATGGGCAAGTAATAAATTGTATCATTTATCTTGATCGTATCATAGATAAGCTGTTCTATAATGATTGCCACTTCAGATAGCTGTGAAATTAGGTGATCAACTAGTTGTTACTTAACCTTCTAATTTCTGTATAAGTCTAATTACATGAAATAGAAGTTGGTGTTTTGATTTTTTACTTTGCTTTTGTTTCTAGTGTCATTGTAACTACTGTATTGTAAAGGATGGAAAATAATTGCATATGTTAAAAAAATAAATTGTGTTATATTAAAAAAAAATAACCCCTCCTCCCCCAAATAAAAGATGGCTGCTGGAAGCTGTAGGGTTATATCTTAGTCTCTTTCATCGTCAGCCATATTCCCAAGAGTTTCATACAAAGTCTTGTGTTGTGGGCTTGGGTCAGGGACCCATCCTTGAATGAATCCTTGTGGACCACGTTAATTGGCCAGGGAGTCCGAGGCTGGGATCAGCCTCATGTAAGGCCAAACATGGAGTAACAGAAGGTGTGGTTTGGTTATCCATGGAAAATCAGGGCCATGTCACCCAGAAAAGGAGGGATGGATGTTGGGTAGACAGAAGAGACAGATACATATCTTGATACTATGTGATTATCCTTAGACACCAGTTTTGAGGTGAAAATGCTCTTGAGGCTGAGATCTTGTAACCACAACTCTTCCTTTGATAACAGATGTTGGAAGATTGTTGTTAGAACATACATCAGCTTCCTCTCTAGACCCACTGGTGTCACACACCATGCCTTCTGTATACCGTTTTGGCCTGTGGTTGTTTTTCCCTAAGCTCCTGGAGCAGGTGGCTGTTTCATGCTGAGTCCAGGAGGTTTTTGTAAGGCTCTCTTGTCACTCCTTTCACCGTGGAGCTTCTCCAACGGCACAGAAATAGACTCCAGAGTCTGTAGGCATCAAGCCTGTGATGGTGAGCCTTATGGCTTTGTACCTTTCCACATATGACATAGAATATCGTCCTTTTCTAGTGTTTGTGCTAGTAGAAAAAAGATAAATGATCTCAGTCATCTTTCCATTGGGAAGCTGTCGAAACCAGCTCATCACGTAGTAATCAAAGCTGAGTGTGAAACTGCAATCCAAGGTCACAGATTCTTTCTCAGGTCTCTGCACTGAACTTGGAGATTGAGTGACACTCTGGGTGTTGGTGGAACCTGTAGAAAAGAAGAAAAAAATAACTTAGCTGCTGACATTGCTCCCAAGAAAGCTGTCACAAATAGACAGGTTTTCACCCAGAAAACAAAGTGGAGAAAGGCACAGTCAAGTTCTCTTCTAACTTCTTTCCCAAACTCCCTTCCTCAGGCTCTGGCTGCGGGGGTATGGGCTCCTTACCAAAGAGGATAAAGGCCACCACTGTGCACAAGAGAGCGGGCGCTCTGGACTGCATCCTGGGGCCCTTTCTGCTGGGCAAATGGCTCTGGTTCTGCCTGCCACCGGCCAGTGTCACTGGAGCTGGGTGTCTCTGTGGTCTTGCTTCTATAGAGCTGGCAGTGGGCCTTTGTACACGTCAGCTTCGTCATACTTCCTGCTGTCTGTGTCTGCTTCCTGCCTCTTCCTCTAGGCCTTTCTTGTCTAACTGATCGATAACATGTCATGTATAGTTTTTTTATGAAAGAAAACTTGTCCAATGTGGACATAACCAAAAGAGAGAAGTAGACAATAAAATCCAACCATAAACACATTACCAAGAGATAACATTTTGTTGTATTTCTATCAGTATTTTTAATGCAACTATGTATACCCTATAGAAATTGGTATCCAATTAAAAATCTTTTTTGTGTTAAACATTATGTATAAATAATATGCCACCATGTCATCAGCTGTATGCAAAATGTGATTTTTTACAGCTTCATACTGCTCTGCTGTGTACGCATACCTTAATTTGTTTAAACATCATTGTTTGACATTGTTTTGATTTCTCTTTCACTGTTTTAAGTAAGATTTGGTAGGCATTGTATGTATAGGTCCTGATAATTTATTTGTATGTTACCATGTTATTTTAAAGTTTTTAATTATGGAAAATTCAAACATCTACCAAAGAGTGAATAGTGCAATGAAAGAGCACTTCCTCATTGTCCAGGTTCCACAATATCATGTCACTGCCAATCTTGTTCATCTACACCCTCATCACCCTACACATCTATGCCTTTTTCAGTTCTGGTTAGATTAAAACAACTCCCAGATATCATAAGGTTTTGTACTTTACACAGGAAGCATTTAACGTTAAGCTGTCTTTGTGTGTGTGTGTGTGTCTGTGTGTTGTTAGTGACTGTTGATACTCAACAACCAGATCTATTGTTTGAATAGGAGTCATTTGCAAAATGATGATATTCTAATTATATCATTTCCACTTCGGTTATTAACTGAAGTATTTCTGTTATGATAATTTTTCCCTGTCAATTATTTGATTATCCTTTGATGTTAGTGTAGGATTCTTTCCACTCATTTTATCAATTTTCAACATAATGAGCTGATTCCCCTCTACGGTGATCAAAACATCCCTGCTCGCCTGAGATGGAGGCGTTTCTCAGGACAAACAACAAAATAGTCCAAAGAAAATTCCAGGCAACCAGGATACATAAGGAGGATTCTTTTAAGAACTCATGGGTTTAAACATGCTTGATGTGTTTCAGTTGAATGGATTCATCTTCTCAGTGATGTGGGCATTGTTCCATCTTTATCAGAATCTTTTCAGGCTGGCTCCTGAGTCTTTGTGACTTGGCCTCTGCAGCCTGTGATGGCTTCCTCGTCTTCTGGGAGGAGCAGATATTCTCGGCCCATTTAGACACTTCCCCCAGCGATGGAAACAACTCTCTGTGATTCATGGTAGATGTGTTTTCTCCTTCCAGTTCTAACGTTTTTCTTATTTTACTGCAGTCAGAAAGACATTTAGGGAAATGTAGATTAGAAAGAATACT
>NC_043708.1:70776615-70781629 GCF_006229205.1 Suricata suricatta
TGGCCTCTGCAGCCTGTGATGGCTTCCTCGTCTTCTGGGAGGAGCAGATATTCTCGGCCCATTTAGACACTTCCCCCAGCGATGGAAACAACTCTCTGTGATTCATGGTAGATGTGTTTTCTCCTTCCAGTTCTAACGTTTTTCTTATTTTACTGCAGTCAGAAAGACATTTAGGGAAATGTAGATTAGAAAGAATACTTTTGGAAATCTTTGACTTTTTCAAATTTTTAAGGGAATGCTTTTAATATCTCCCTTTGAAAACAAATTCAAAGATTCCCTTGGCCAGGTGACGGATGTTCCCTTTTTCTCCTAGTTTGTGAAAAGGTTTTATTTATAAATACATGTTAGACTTGACCAAATCTCTTTTCTACATTTTGTAGTTAACACCGTTTCTGTGTGGTATGTTGTACTAATATTTAACCTTCCTCATACTCCTGAGATGAATCGTAAAGGATCATGTTATATATGTGTTACTTCCTAACAATTAATGCGGGTTTGATAATATTTTTAGGATCAATCATTGCTTTTCATAAGTGATATTGGTCTATAATTGTCTTTTGTCATCTGTCTTTGTTTAATTTTGTCATTGTGGTTCTCTTGGTCTCATATAAGTGTGGAGTTGTAGTGTTGCTATTTTTATTTTTCTCAGTACAGGGGTGGGAATTATTGGTCTTGGGTTTACTGTAAGTTTCATGTGAAAGCACATGAAACTCTATGTTTTTATAGAGTTTTAAATTTCTTTAATTTGCATGTAAATTCAAGTTTACAATTTTTCTTGTCAGTTTTGTTAGACAACAATTTTTAGAAAGTTTTCCTTTTTAAGTTTTAAAATTAATTTGTATGGATTTATTCCTTACACTTTCTTCTAATTATTTAAAATTTTACTATGTCTGCAGCTACAAACTTCCCTTATGCCCTATTTTTCTATGTTCTTTATTTTCTTGATAAATTTTGTTAGAGAATGGTCCATTTTCTAATTATCTTCAAAGATTTTAAATGAATTCTTTCCTTTGCTTCTTGTCTTTATTACCTTAATTCTAGCACAGATTACTACTATTTTTGCCTACAAAATTGGCAAAATATACAGATTACTACTACTTTTGTTGTTTACTTTTACTCTCTTTTAAAGCTTAAAATAAAATTTTTAAATGTTTATTTATTTTTGAGAGAGAGGGCAAGAGGGAGACAGAGACAAAGAATGATGAGGCAGCACCAAAGAGAAAGGGAGACACAAAATCCGAAGCAGGCTCCAGGCTCTGAGCTGTCATTGCAGATCCCAATGTGGGGCTCGAACTCACAAACCGCAAGATCATGACCTGAGCCCAAGTGGAATGCTTAACTGAGTGAGCCACCCAGGTGCCCTGAGGACTCCTTTTATTTGTATTTGTTATTTTTGTAATCTGGAAATTATTTGTTCATATCCATTTCATTTACTAAATTTCATATCATTTTCTCTAATTTCTTTGTAATACTATTTTCGTTTTTAAGGAGATTTAAAAGTTTGCTTCTAAAAGATCATTGTTGCAGACCCCACTACTGATTCCTTTTTTAAAAAATTTTTTAATGTTTTTTTTAAATTTATTTTTGAGAGACTGAGAGAGACAGCGCTAGCAGGGGAGGGTCTCAGAGAGATGGAGATACAGAATCCGAAGCAGGTGCCAGGCTCAGAGCTAGCTGTCAGCACAGAGCCCGACTCGGGGTTTGAACCCATGGACTGTGAGATCATGACCTGAGCCAAAGCCGGACGCTTAACTGACTGAGCCACCCAGGCGCCCCCCCCATCCCCCCGACTACTGATTCTTAACCAGATAGGTAGGCAGCTGAATGCTTATTTTGACAGTTCCTGAGCTCCATGAACCAATCACGTGCCTGGGCCCTCCCAACCACACAACTCATCATCACCCTGAAATATATATATTTTTTATAGTTTATTGTTAAGTTGGTTTCTATATAACACCCAGTGCTCATCACCACTGGTGCCCTCCTCCATGTCCATCACCCCCCTTCCCTGTAATGTCTTTAATAAACAACATTTGTGGCCTTTATCCAGGGTGTTTCTGAGAAGTATTTCAGAAAACCCTGAGATACAGATTGCTGCAATGCTCATTCCGAAGGAGTGAAAGATGACATGAGTCCCAACGGGTACACGTAAAGGTTAGGTTGATCTGCTCAAGACAAGGAACAACTTCTTCTGACCAACTTACTTTTCCAAGAAGGGGGTTGTAAAGGATGAAACTTCATAACCACTGTTATAAAGTGATTCTTCTCCAAAGGAATAAAAATGAAATATGAATAAGTTTATAAGCCTTGGATTGGACCTAAGACAAACATCAGGAATTGCACTTGCAGGAGAAGGAAAGAGTTGTTCACAGACTTTCCTATACTTTGGAAGAATTTTAAAGAAATTCTGCATTCAGTGATCTCAATGGTATTAAGGCTTCTAATGTTCAACCTTATACTTTTTTTCTCCTAAGTTCAGGCCTCTCACCTGTCCAAGAGAGTGTCAGCATGTGCTCACTGTTCTGAGAGTTGTGGTAGTGGACAAGACTGACCCCTGGAGGCCAGACAATGGAGCAACCTCCTTAAAATCTAGGCCAGTGGTTCTCAGGGCTGGGGGCACATTAGAATGAATTGAGGAGTTGTGACAGAAAGTGCTCAGTCCTGAGCACTGAGACCACTGGGGATGTGAGGACACATTCTAGTATCGCCTTATTAACGTTTACACTTGAGTGAAAAAAAATAAAATGGAAATCTAAGCAACTGCTCGGAAATAAATCTAAATATAACCAGAAGCAGAATTACTAATAGTAAGTAGCAGGATAATTAAAAGATATTAAGGAATGGAAAAAGGAGGTATTTTACCTGTAGGTTTACCAGTCTAGGAGGTAATCCATTTTAGCAAATCTCACCCTGGGATTTGAGGTTTGAGTTGACAGAATTTTGGTGTGTATCTGTGATGTGCCCATGAAGATGCTCATTCTCATATATAAGTTGACTGCTGATTACCCAAGTTGGCCTCCTAATTCTTAGACCTTACTTTTTACTCGGCTTTCACTGGGTTCTGAATGGTTGGGATATTAATATGAAACAACATCACTGAGTTATCAACGAAAACTTCATCAAGGGCTTGGCTTCAATGCCAAGACTAGCATTTTGAGAGTTATACTTCGACACAAGCACTAATTTAATTTTATCTTTTCAAATCATAGAATCACGAAAATTAGAATTACAGGGTATTTTGAACCTCCCTCACCAAACTTCTTTGTTTTCAGGATCTGAAAAAGCCATGAGAGCCTTTTTGTTTTGTCAAACATACAAACAAACAAACAAACATATAGTACAGCTTCTCTACTTTAGTAACTTCTTGTCTATCTTTATTACTTGAGACTTTCATACTCTGATCTCATGGGATACAAGACTTCTCAGCCTGCACTATCTGGGATTTTTTAAAAATTTCTAGTAATATACATAGAATTTACCTCTCACTGTCTCTATCTAAAAGAAGAAAACACTATTAGTAATCCTATTGACTTTCTCTAAGTTTTTCTGGGAGTTTTTATTTCTGAACGTAGAAACATGGTAGATACAGAACAGCTGGGAACAGATGGAAGGAAAAGAGAAACACCTTGCAATACCTATCAGGTCTGTGCTTGACAGTCAGACTTTAAGTTATGAAGTGACTTTCTGCATGCTCCTGGCTTCTTGGTGCTCCTCAGGGAGGGAAGTCCGGCAGTGTGTTTCTAGATACAGCTCTGTCTGCCCTATATTAAGTGTTCATAGAAGTCCAGAGTTTAAGGATACTGCTAGAAGGAAGTAAAGAATATGGTATTTGGGACAGAAGGAAGGGAATGCATAGCAGGTAGTGGTAGGACACTCTTTTGAAATTGCCTCTTACTGTTATGTGGAGGCTGAACTCGGTATAGAAGTGGTTAAAAGCAACACATGAAAATGCCACTTGGTTCCTTCTTGCTGTTTTAATGAAATGAAAAAAAAAGAGAGATAAATCAAGGAAAGAATTGTCAGACAAAATGGAACCAGGACTGGATGAATCAAAATTTCTCAATCTCTTCAAATGGAAAAATACGCTAAATAAGATAGAAGGGAAAAAACTGACAGTGTGACTACATAATCTTTCATCAAAACCTCAGAAAGATTGAAAGGTGGGAGTATTCAGTCACAAATGGAGCTCTTTCAAGAGGTTTGGATGTGACTCCCAACCAAACTTTAGAAATTCTAAGAGGGAAAGAGAGTTGGGGAGAGAGAGGGATGCAAAGCTTGAGAGACAATTGAATGCTGAAAATGAACTGAGGGTTGAAGGGGAAGGGGGAGGGGAGAAAGAGGTGGTGGTGATGGAGGAGAGCACTTATGGAGAAGAGCACTGGATGTTGTATGGAAACCAATTTGATAATAAACTATTTTAAAAAAAGAAAACATACCAAGTTCATTACCATAAAAAAAAAAAGAAATTCTAAGAGCTCGAGAGAATGGTCCCTCAGTCATCAGAGCAGGGGCCACAGGTACAGTTTTTCTGGAGAAAATCTGTGGCATGGCTTTTTTCTAATGAGTAATCTTCATTTAAATCCATGGGAGACCCAGGACGTGTTTGAGAAAATGATTTCAGCAGAAACACTACCAGCTTGGATTGAAAGGGACAGAATACAGAATAAAAGGAGGAGGTCAGACCCGTAAAACTCTACTGCCAGGAAGCAGGTTTATAAAACTACTCAACTGCATACATGTGTTACTTTTCATGAAAGAAGAAAGACGACTCTGAGGGCAGAAGTAAAAGCCAAGGGGTCACAGTTGAGAATTACTTCCAGGTCTTAAATCTAATCAAGGAACTCCTGAGGTTTGCCTAGCTGGATTCCCCAGAGTCCTTTCTACATTTCAGTTCCCCCTCTTTGGTCCCAAATATCTATAGTTATTATCCTGTGCTTTCTTTGTCATGTCTGATCTAACATTGTAACCTGGATGTGTTGGGGGCAGGTGTCTTGTTTCACAGCTTGACAGATGG
>NC_043708.1:70781729-70833560 GCF_006229205.1 Suricata suricatta
TTTTTTTTTTTTTGAACACTTTAAGGTACTTCAGATTTATCTGGCATATTCCCTGTCTCAACCCTTGAATCAGCCATTTTTCCAAAGAACCCTGGTTCCTTGTACTGAAAAATGTTATTAGAAATCAAGATATGAGATCTAGGCATGCTCATTGCTTCTAGGCTATCCTCAGAAACATCAAAGATATGACCTAGATTTTGAGAGACAGTGAGTTCAAAAGGTAGAAATGGGGAGGAAACATATTTCCAGAGAAGCAGCTAGCAGGAGCAGGATCTGGGATTTGGGAAAAGCACAGCCTCACAAGGAATCCAGAAGTCTTAAGCAAGCAAGATTCTTTGGAGGGATAGTCGGGAGATTAATCTGGCTGCACTAAGCAAGCTGACCCTGAGTAGCAAGAGTCTGAAAGAGGAGAGAACAGTTAAATGTTCAGTGTAATAACAGGTACAGTGTTACATTTGTCCCTCCTGCTTACCACCCTGCATGATATGGGAGGAAAGGGCTGAACAACTGATCTAAGCTGAAGAGTCTGAGGAGTTGTAACCTGTCTCACCTGCAGCAAGCCAGGAGTTTTAAAAAATAATTTTAAAGCATTTTGTTTGGTTAATTCGGTTCACCCAATGTTATCTTTATTATTGTTTCTAGTTATGTCTCTTTTGATTGCAAGTGATAGAAAACCCAACTCAAAATAATGTATTAAAAAGAGATAAATTAATTGTGTTGTATTTTTGGTGTCTTCCCTGTATCCCTTTATGCTTAAGACTTTAGTGCACACTGTCCCCTTCCTCTGGCCAGAGCTTGGGTTTCTTTGCCTAAGATCTTTCTCCCACTGCACAGCCTGCTTGGCAGACATAAGTGCTGGAGAATCATCACTCATATCCCTGGGTGCTGTCCTCCACCAGGGACACACAGGATTTGGGGTATCAGCATCTTAGCTCCTCTTGCCCTCAGATGGGACAAGTTGAGGCAAGTGTCTCCCATGGGTTGTCAGAAATTCTCTGGTAAGATGAAATTCTGGTGCTCATGGTGGTGGTTCGCTTGAGAATACACAGTCCCTGATTGATTGATTGATTTTTCTCACTTTTAAAATTTAAATTTTAGTTGGTGAATTACAATGCAATATTGGTTTCTAGAGTAGAATTCAATGATTCATCACTTCCATACAACATCCAGAGCTCATCCAAACAAGTGCTCTTATTAATGCCCATCACCTGTCCACCTCCCTCCATCAACCCTTAGTTTGCTGTCTATCATTTAGAGTCTGTTATGGTTTGTTCCCCTCTCTCCTTTTTTCTTTTACCCCCTTCCCATATGTTCATCTGTTTTCTTTCTTAAATTCCACATATGAGTGAGATCAACAGTATTTTCCTTTGTCTGATTGACTTATTTCCCTTAGCATTATATATTCTAGCTCCATCCACGTTGTTGCAAATGACAAGATTTCATTCTTTTGATCTGAGTAATATTCCATTTTTTTATATATACTACCTCTCCTATACCCATTCTTCAGTTGATGGACATTTGGGCTCTTTCCATAGATTGACTATTGTGATAATGCTGCTATAAACATTGGGTCCAGGTATCCCTTTAAATGTCTATTTTTGTATCCTTTGGGCAAATACACAGTAGTGCAATTACTGGTCATAGGGTAGTTCTATTTTTAACTTTTGGGGAACCTCTATATTGTTCTCCAGAGTGGCTGCACCAGTTTTGCAATTTCCACCAAAAGTGCAAGAGGGTTCCCCTTTCTCCACATCCTTGTCAACACCTGTTATTTCTTTTGTTGTTAATTTTAGCCATTCAGACAGGTGTGTAGTGGTATGTCATTGTGGTTTGATTTGTATTTCCCTGATGATGAATGATGTTGAGCATCTTTTTCTGTGTTTGTTAGCCATCTGGACGTCCTCAAAGAAAAAGTGCTTATTCATGCCTTCTGCTCATTTCTTAACTAGATTGCTTGTTTTTTGGGTGTTGAGTTGTATAAGTTCTTTATAGATTTTGGATACCAACCCTTTGTCAGATAGGTTGTTTGCAAATATCTTCTTCATTTCCATAGATTTTGTTGATTGTTTCCTTTCCTGTACAGAAGCTTATTACCTTGATGAAGTCCCAAAGGTTCATGTGTGGTTTTGTTTCCTTGCATCTGGAAATGTGTCCAGTAAGAAGTTGCCATGGTCGAGGTCCAAAAAGTTTCTCCTTATATTATTCTGTCGGACTTTGATGGTTTCCTATCTCACATTTAGGTCTTTCATCGATTTTGAATTTATTTTGAGTATGGTCCAGAAAGTGGTCCAATTTTATTCTTCTGCATGTTGCTGTCCAGTTTTCCCAGCGCCATTTGTTGAAGAGACAGTATGTCTTTTTTCCATTTGTTATTCTTTTCTGCTTTCTCAAAGGTATTTGAACATATAGTTGTGGCTCCATTTCTGGATTTTCTATTCGGTTCCCTTGATCCATGTTTTTGTACCAGTACCTGTCAGATGACTACAGGTTTGTAATATTGCTTAAAGTCCAGAATAGTGATGCCACCTCTTTGCTTTTCTTTTTCAGGATTCCATAGCTATTGGGGTCTTTTGTGATCCACACAAATTTTAGGATTGTTTGTTCTAGCTCTATAAAAAATGCTGGTGGTATTTTGATAGGGATTGCATTAAAATACATGCCCTTTACTGGCTGACTCTCTCTCCTGTCACTGTTCCCACTGCCCCTACTTTACATCCTGGGATCACCTCCCAACTAAACTACTTGCACTTGAATCCTTATTTTCTTCTGGAGGAACACAAGCCAAGATAGCTGGTGTGTACAATGGGAAAATCCAAGTAGATCTCTAATCACTGCAAAGTCCAGACCTCAAACAATGTTAAGGGATCTCAGTTTCATTCTCTCTCTTTTCAGGATCATGCTCTTCATTTGTGGTGGAAAGTGGGCTGCTGGCAGCTCTATGGTTATATCCTAGCTTCTGACCTCCCCAGCCGTATTCCCAAGAGTTTCATATTAAGTTTGGGGATGAAAACTTGGGCCAGGTACCCATCCTTGAAACAATCATTGTGGTCAGAGATGAATTATGTTAATTAGCCAGGGTGTCCAAGGTTGGGGTCAGCCTCATCTCAACCCAAATATGCGGTAAGAGGAGGCATGGCCTGGTTATCCAGGGAAAATACAGGTGTGGCCACCAGAAAAAGGGGGGTGACTGTTGGGCATCAGAAGAGACAGATGCATATCTTGATCAGCTATGTGATTCCGAGGTGAAAATGGTCTTGAGGCTGGGATCTTGTAACCACAACTCTTCCTTTGATACCAGATGTGGGAAGATTGTAATTATAACATTCATCAGCTTCCTCTCTAGACTCAGAAGTGCCACCCACCCTGCCTTCTGTCTACTTTTTCCTTCTTGCGGGTTGTTTTCTCCTAAGCTCCTGGAGCAGGTGGCTGATTCATGCTGAGCCCAGGAGGTTTTTGTAAGGTTCTCTTGTCACTCCTCTCACCGTGGAGCTTCTCCAACAGCACAGAAATAAACTCCAGAGTCTGTAGGCATCAAGTCTTTGATGGTGAGACTTACAGCTTTGTTTCCTTTCTGATGTGATACAGAATATCGTCCTTGCCTATTACTTGTGCTATAAGAATAAATATAAATGATCTCAGTCATCTTTCCATTGGGAAGCTGTCGAAACCAGCTCATCACATAGTAATCAAAGCTAAGTGTGAAACTGCAATCTAAGGTCACAGATTCTCCCTCATGTCTCTGCACTGAACTTGGAGGCTGATTGACATTCTGCGTATTGCTGGAACCTGTAGAAAAGAAGAAAAAATTAGCTTAGTTGCTGACATTGCTCCCAAGAAAGCTATCACAAATAGACAGGTTTTCACCCAGAAAACAAAGTGGAAAAGAAACAGTCAAGTTCTCTTCTGACTTCTTTCCCAAACCCCCTCCCTTGGGCCCCGGCTGCAGGGGTGGCAGGCTCCTTACCAAAGAGGATAAAGGCCACCACTGTGCACAAGAGAGCGGGCAGTCCGGACTGCATCCTGGGGCCCTTTCTGCTGGGCAAATGGCTCTGGTTCTGCCTGCCACCTGCCAGGCCCGTTGCAGTGTCACTGGAGCCAGGTGGCTCTGTTGCCTTGCTTCTATAGAGCTGGCAGAGGGCTTTTGCACATGACACGTCAGCTTCGTCACACTTCCTGCTGACTGTGTCTGCCTACTGTCTTCTTCCAAGCGTCTCTTGTCTAACTGATCAATAACATGTTGTATATGGTTTTTCATGAAAGAAAACTTGTCCAATGTGGACATAACCAAAAGGGAGAAGTAGACAAAAAAATCGAACCATAATCTCATTACCCAGAGATAAATACTGTTAACATTTCATTGTATTTCTTTTGGTATTTTTTATTGCAAATATGCATACTGTAATGTAATTGGGATCAAATTAAAAATGTTTTTTTTTGTTTAACATTATGTGTATGAATATGCCACCATGTCTTTCAACTGTATGAGAAATGTGGTTTTTATACCTTCATACTACTCTGCTGTGTAAGTGCAAGTTAATTTATTTGAACATCATTGCTTGACATAGTTTTGTTTTCTCTTTTGACTGTTTTAAATAAAAATTGATGGGCATTGTAAATATGTCTTTGCATGTATGAAAACTTATTTGTATATTAACTATGTTATTTTGAAGTTTTTTGATGCTTTATTTATTTATTTTTGAGAGAGAGAGAGAGAGAGAGAGAGAGAGAGAGCGCGAGCATGAGCAGGGGAGGGCCAGAGAGAGAGGGAGACACAGAATCTGAAGACAGGCTCCAGGCTCTGAGCTAGCTGTCCGCACAGAGCCCAACACAGGGCTTGAACTCATGAACTGTGAGACCATGACCTGAGCCAAAGCCAGACACTTAACGAACTGAACCACCCAGGCGCCCCTGAAGTTTTTAATTATAGAAAGTTCAAACACCTATCAGAGAAAGAATAGTGCAATGAAAGAGCATGTACTCATTGTCCAGGTTCCACAAGTATCAAGTCATCGTCAATGTTGTTCATTTACACCCTCATCCTCGTACACATCTATACCTCTTCTGGTTCTGGTTAGATTAAAGCAAATCTCAGACATCATGGGGTTGTGTTCCTTACTCAGGAGACACTAAAGTTCAGGTTGTCCTCTGTGTGTGTGTGTGTGTGTGTGTGTGTGTGTGTGTGCGTGTGTGTATGTGTGTGGGCATTTTTAGTGACTGTTAATAAGCAATGGCTAGATCTATTGTTTGAATAGGAGTTGGTTTACAAAATGATGATATTCTAATTATATCATTTCTACTTCATTAATCAACTCTAGTATTTCTATTAACATAATTTTTCCTTGTCAATTATTTGACTAACTTTGAGGTTAGTGTAGGATTCTTTCCACTCATTTTATCAATTTTCAGTATAATGAGCTGATTCCCCTCTAGGGTGACGGAACCATCCCTGCTTGCCTGAGATGGAGACGTTTCTCAGGACAAAAAACAAAATAGTCCCAAGCAAATCCCAGGCAACAAGGGTACATGAGGAGGATTCTTTTAGTAACTTAATGGGTTTAAACATGCTTGATGTGTTTCCGTTGATTGGATTTATGGTCTCGGTGTTGTGGGCATTGTCCCATCTTTACCTGGAGAAATCTTTTCAGGCTGGCTCCTGAGTCTTTGTGACGTGGCCTCTGCAGCCTGTGATGGCTTCCTCGTCTTCTGGGAGGAGCAGATATTCTAGGCTCACTTGTACACTTTCTCCCCCAGCGATGGAATCAGCTATCCGTGATTCATGGTAGCTATTTTCTCCTTCCAGTTCTAATGTTTTTTATTACTTTGTTTTTATTATTAACTGCAGTTGTTAAGATGTTTATTGAAATGTAGAATAGAAAGAATAATATTGAAAATCTTTGTCTTTTTCAAAATTTTAAGGGAATACTTTTAACATCTCCCTTTGAAAACAAATTCAAAGATTCCCTTGGTCAGGTTAAGGAAGTTCCCTTTTCTCCCTATTTTGTGAAGAGATTTTAATGAGAAATAATGTTAGACTTGACCGAATCACTTTTCTGCATTTAGTGAGAGAATTTTATAGTTAATATCACTTATGCATGGTATGTTGTACTAATATTAAAACTTCCTCGTACTCCTGAGATGAATCCTAAATGATCATGGTGTATTAGCATTACTTTTTAATATCCAATGCTGGCTTGATAGTATTTTTAGGAGCAGATTTTTTTTTTCATAAGTGATATTGGTCTATAATTGTCATTTGTCATCTATCTTTGTTTATTTTTGTCATTGTGGTTCTCTTGGTCTTATAAAATGTGTTGAGGAGTAGTCCTGCTGTTTTTATTTTTCTCAGTACAGGTATGGGAATTATTGGCTTGGGTTTGATGTCACTTGCCTGTGAAAACATATGTATCTATAGAGATTTAAATTTCTTTAATGTACATTTAATTCAAGTTTTTATTTTTCTTTTCAGTTTTACATTACGATAATTTTTAGAAGGTTTTATCATTTGTTCAAGTTTTCACATTAATTTGTATGGATTTATTCCTTGCATGTTCTTATAATTATTAAATTTTTACTGTATCTGTGGCTACAATTTTCCTTCACATCACATTTTTCTATCTTCTTAATTTCCTTGATAAATCTTATCAGAGATTTGCCCATATTTTAATTCTTTTAAAAGAACCATTTAAAATGGATTCTTTCCTTTGGTTATTTTCTTTATTACCTTAATTTTAGCACCCATTAATATTATTTTTGTCCTTTTACTTTTATTTACTTTTACTTTCTTTTAAAATTTCTTTTTGAATGTTTAGCTATTATGTTCAGTCTTTTAGTTTTTATATATTTTTAAGGTATAAAAAATTCTCTGTGTGCTGCTTAGGTTCATGGATCAAGTTTAAAATTTACACCTTTCATGGTTGTTCAGTTGTAAATATTTTAACAATCTATTATAATTTATTTTCTGGTTCATAGATAATTTTATTTTTTTTAAGGCTAATAATTGATTTTGAGTGATAGAGACAAAGCAGAGGAGGAGTAGAGAGAGAGGAAGAGAGAATCCCAAGCGGACTCCTCGCTGTCAGTGCAGCGCCTGACACAGGGCTCGAACTCATGAACTTGCGCTGAAATCATGACCTGAGATTATGACCTGAGTTGAAATCCAGAGTCGGACACTTAGCCGACTAAGCCATTCAGATGCCCATTGTTCATAAATTATTGAGGAGTGCATTTCTTTTTATTTAAAGTTGTTTTTTACTAAAAGTATCTAACTTTATTCATTGTAGTAAAAACACATGATCTGTATGATACTGATTGTTGAATACTTATTGAGATTTTCTTTTTTGTGGCCAATATTTCTGATTTTTTTTCTTTGAGAAAAATTTTAATATTTATTTATTTTTGAGAGACAGAGCAAAAGTGGAGAAGAGGCAGAGAGAGAGGGAGACACAGAATCAGAAGCAGGCGGCAGGCACTGAGCTGTCAGCATAGAGCCCTACATGGAGCTGGAACCCACACATTGTGGGATCATGACCTGAGCCTAAATCTGACACTTAACCAACAAGGGGCTGCTATTTTTGATACTTTCTTTCCTTCCTTCCTTCCTTTCAAAAATTTTAAAAATGTTATTTATTTTAAGATAGAGAGACAGCATGAATGGGGGAGGGGTAGAGAGAGAGAGAGGGAGACACGGAATCTGAAGCAGACTCCAAGCTCCAGGCTCCAAGCTGTCAGCACAGAGCCCAATGTGGGACTCAAACCCACAAATGGTGAGATCATGACCTGAGCCAAAGCTGGATGCTCAACCAACTGAGCCACCCAGGTATACCTATTTCTGATTATTTCTTAAGCTTAAATTTCTAAATACACAATTGTTGAGTGAAGTAATTTTATATATATTAACAAATTACCCTTCCAATGACTGTACAAAATGACATTTCTATAGTGTTTTTAAGAGTTTTATTTCATGACATCAGCATCTAGTGATTTAAAAAATTATTTAACAATTTGTAGAGAAAAAATATTATTTCCTTGTTGTTTTATAATGCATTTTTTCACCATGAGGTTGGATTCTTTTCATACTTGTGCTTTTTTTTTAATTTTGAAATTATTTGTTCATACCCCATCACGTTTTTAAAAACTGGTATAATGTTTCTCTAATTTCTTTGTAAAAATGCTTTACTTTTAAAGATATTATACAATTTGTTCATAAAAGATCATCGTCCAAGAGTTCACTATGATTCTAAACCAGATAGGTAGGCAGCTGAATGTTTATTTTGACAGTTCCTGAGTTCCTTGAACTAATCATGTAGCTCAACCCCAACCCCACAACTTGCCATTATCCTGATATATCTTAACATACAAACCAGAAAAGATCCATGGCCCGTATCCAGGCTGTTTCTGAGAGCTATTTCAGAAAACCCTGAGGTCCTGCCTGCTGAAATTGTCATTCCAGAGGAGTCAAAGACGATGTGAGTACCGGTGGGTACATGGAAGGTTTAGGGTGACCTGCTCAAGCCAAGTAACAACTTCTTCTGACCAAGTTATTCTTCTGAGAAGGGTTTGTTTATAAAGGATGACTCTTTATAACCATTGTTGTAAAGTGCATCTTACCCAAAAACATGATAATGAAATGGGGAGCTTCTCACAATGAAGCCTGGGAATGGGTAGAAGACAGGCTTTAGGAAAATTGCACTTGCAGGAGGATAGAGTTGCTCAGAGACTTTCCTCAAGTTTAGGAGAATTTTAAAGAGATTCTGCTTCAATTACCTCAATAGTATTCAGGCTTCTAATTTTCAGCCTTACCTTTTTTAGTACTAAGGTCAGGCCTCTCACCTGTCTCAGAGAGTGTCGGCATGTTCTCATTGTTCAGAGAGTTGTGTTAGTGGGCAAGACTGCCCCCTGGAGGCCAGACAGAGGAGCAACCTCCTTAAAGTATTCTAGGCCTGTGGTTCTCCAGGCTGGCTGCACATTAGAATGGATTGAGGAGTTGTAACAAAAAGTGCTCAGTCCTGAGCGCATAGACACTAAGGATGTGGGGACACATTCCAGTATCAACACAGGAACGTTTACACTTGAGTGAAAAATAAAAAGGAAATGAAAGCAATTACTCTGAAATAAATCTAAACATAACCAGAAGCAGAATTACGAATAGTGAGTAACAGGGTAAATACAAGATGTTAAGGAATGGAAAAAGGAGCTATCTTAGCTGAAGGCTTACCAGACTGGGAGGTAATCCATTTTAGCAAATCTCACCCTGGGACTTGGAGTTTGAGTGTGACAGATTTTTGGTTGTGTATCTGTGATGTTCCCATGAAGGTGCTCATTCTCATATATAAGTTGACTGCTGATTACCCAAGTTGGCCTCCTAATTCTTAGATCTTACCACTTGGCTTTCCCTGGGTTCTGGTGGCTGGAATATTAATAGGGGCCAACGTCACTGATCTATCAACTGAAACTTCATCAAAGGCTGGGCCTCAGTGTCAAGACTAGCATTTTGAGAGTTATACTTCAACACCAGCACTAATTTAAGTTTTATCTTTTCAAATAAGATAACCACAAAATTAAATTTTAAGGTTTGCCCAGGTGCATTTCAGCAAGTCCTTTCTACCTTTCATTTCCCCTTCTTTTGGATCTATTAACCTGTACCTTCCTGGTCATATCTGATTTAAGATGAAATCTGGATGTGTTGGGGGCAGATCACTTGTTTCACAGCGTGACAGATGGAGAGAAATTGTGCCTTTGGAACCGTACATAACAGATGACACCCAGGAGCTGCATTTGGACTTGGACATCATTTAGAGGATGTGATTTTGTCCATGAGCTGACACTATATGAGATGAGACTCTTGGGGTCTTCAGGAGGGTGTGTGAGTGTATTTTGCAAGTAGGAGGGATATGGGTTTTGGGGGTCAGATAAATCTCTGCCTCCTGGTGTCCATGTCCTTGGATAATCCCTTCTTTAGAGTTTTTGGAAGGACCCATGGCTTCCTTCTAGCCAACACAATATGCAAAGGTGATGGGCTGTTCCTCTGTTTTTATGTTACATTAGAAAAGATTCTGTCTTAGCCTACTGGAATGAGAGATTCTCCTTGCTGTCTTGACGAGGTAAGCAGCCATGTTGAAAAAGCCCAAAGAAAGTGCAGGAGACCACCTGGAATTCAGAGCAATTTTAGGAAGTAGGGGAGACCTCCAGGTGACAGTTGGTAGTAAATCTGGGTCCTTAGTCATGTAGCTGCAAGGAAATGAATTGTGCCTGAAACCTGAATGAGCATGACAGTGGATTCCTCCATTGCAGAGCCTTCAGAAGAAATATGCAGCCCAGCTGACACTTTGGTTGCAGCCTTGTGACACCCTGAGAGAGGACCAGCTCAGCTGTGCCCAGACTCTTGACACATGGGATTGTGAGATACAAACATGTGTTGTTTTAAGCTGCTAAATTTGTGATAATTTGTTACACAGCTATAGAGTACTAGTATGGTATGTATCATTTATTTTAAAAAATTTTAAAGATGTATACCTGTATATGTGTCCCATGCCAGCCAAAATGGGACCTAATAGATGACCTTGATTTTGAGGAGTATTTTCCTAGGTTATTTTTTAAGTGTTTATTTATTTTTGAGAAAGAGAGAGAGCAAGCAGGGGAGGGGCAGAGAGAGAGGGCAAGAGAATCCCAAGCAGGCTCTCCACTGTCACCTCAGAGCCCAATGTGGGGCTCAAACTCACCAACTATGAGATCATGACTTGAACTGAAGTCAAGAGTCAGATGCTTAACCAACTGAGCCACCCAGGCACCTCTCTCAGGTACTTTTTTGAAGAAGCTACTACAGGGGCTGCCAATCACCAATATTTTATTTTATTTTATTTTATTCTATTTATTTTTATTTTATTTATCTTTAATTTTTTGATTAGTCACCATTTTAAAGTGCAGTTGGTAATGGGAAGGTATTTAAGTGCAGGAGGAAATGAGTCATGTGAACACAAAGATTAAGTAATAATTAAAAAATTATTTTGACATTTATTTTTGAGAGACAAAGCATGAATAGGGGAAGGGCAGAGAAAGAGGGAGACACAGACTTCGAAGAAAGCACAGGCTCTGAGCTGTCAGCACAAAACCCGATGCAGGGCTTAAACTCATGAACCTTGAAATCATGACCTGAGCCAAAGTCGGACGCTTAACTGACTGAACCACCCAGGTGCCCCTCAGGGATTCTGTTTTAAGTTTCTTCCTCTCTGATTTATTGGATGTAGTAACTCCAGGGCCCCTGGGCTTACAGTAAGAGGAACTGGGAGTTTGTTTTTCTCTTTGTGAATGGCACTAGGGGAGGACTGTCTTTTGGAAGAAAATGGCCCTCTACCTATTATGGATAGAAATGTGTCCCCTCAAATTCATGTGTTGAAGTTGCAACTCCCAATGTGACTATATTTGGAGGCAGGGCCTTAAAAGCAGAAATTAAGGTTATATAAGATCATAAGGAAGGGGTCCTAATCCAAAAGGACATCAGTTCCCTTATAAAAAGAGAAGTCACCACTGATGTGCACAGAGAAAAGGGCCACATGAGGATATAGCAACAAAGTGACCCTCTGCAAGTCAAGGAGAGGGGCCTCAGGAGAAACCAAATCTGCCTTCGCCTTGAGTTTTGGACTTCTCACCTCCGGAACTGTGAAAAATAAATTTCTGTTGTTGAAGCCCCTCCAGTCTGTGGTATTTTGTTATGGTGGCCCTGGCTGGCTAATACACCACCCACCCAGAAAAGCCCAAACTCAGGCCCCTCCTCAGTTTCCCAGGTTTGATGTTCAGTTTCCATACGTTCTGAGAATGAGTATACCTGAGCCTGAGATCACCGATGATGGGTGGTCTCTTTGGCATTAGGGACTTCTGGGACACTGAGCCTGCGAGGTGTTGTATCGTACATCTACTTGAGGAAATAGCTGTCACCTACATTGAAGTGAAAGAATCACTGTGTATTTCCTTGGCTCCTCTTATTTGCCTGCTGGTGACCATGCCTTGACTTCTAATCTGATTTGTTCAATATAAGGATATAAGAGGGGTCGGTATCATGTGTTTGTTGCAACTGAAGATATTTTAAGAGGCTTAAGTGATCACTCAGCATTTTTGAGCCTCTAATTTCATGATGTTTAATGTTTGAAGGATGTTTTTTTCTCATCTCACCTCAAAAATGTACTGGAAGACCAACGATCTCTGGGGAGGGCCAATAATCCCTAAATAAACAAGGCAACCCCCTTTATTGTGCTTTTATAGTATCCCACCCATATTTTCTTTCTCACACATTTTATTATATTTTATTTTTGTGCTTGGCATGTCAAGATGATTGTGACTACCGGGGCACCTGGGTGATTGAGTCGGTTAAACATCCAACTTCAGCTCAGGTCATGATCTCACGGTTCATGGATTGGAGCCTCGCATCGGGCCCTGTGCTGAGAGCTCGGAGCCTGGAGCCTGCTTTGGATTCTGTGTCTCCCTCTCTCTGCCCCTCCCCAGATTGCACTCTGTCTCTCTCTCTCTTTCTCAAAAATAAGTAAACATGAAAAAGATTGTGACTACCCTGAGGGCAAGGACTACGTCTTACTCAAGTTCATAACATTGGCACTGACCATAGTGTTTGTCACATGGTAGATATTCATTTTGAATGAATAGCTAAAGGGTTCCCTTAGCTCTTATCTCCAATCCTCAAAGGCCGTTTTAATCCACAGCAATTCCCATTAGAGAGGCTCTTACTAGAGATTCCTAGCGGCGCCCCTAAGCAAGTGCTTAGAGACGGCTGTGAAATTTTGTTGAGAAAGTGCTGGGGAACACAACACCTGTTAGAAAAAAGCATTTCCTAGGAGCCACTACTAAATAAATGCAACTTATTCATCTTGTGGTTCTCTCTTTTTCTGGAATAGTCCTCATGCTTTGTGTCCACACTGCAGCTCAGTTGTACTATAGATCAACCTGTATTGGGCGTCTGATGAGAGAGCCATTTTAGTTTAGGTGTGGTAAATCTGTGGAAATCACACAGATTTCCAAAAAGTTGCCTAAGAAAAACAAGATTGCTTAACGTTGTATCATGTCACACTCCATTAGATGCTGTCTTCAGACTGACTTCCATCAACCATCCTGGAAAAATTAGAGCTTCCTCTAACGCCTTGGAATTTATACTCTCAAGGTCCATATGGGTTTTGCTAAAAACGTGTCAATTATAGATGGCGATGATATCCTTTATGCTGGAGATCTAACTCCAGGTACACAATAATGAGACGCTAAGCTGGACAGAAATTTAGGACCTGGTTGGTTGTGAAAGTTCAGTTGCTAACTAGACATCCACTCATATGTAATCTGGCCAGTTAGCACAGCTATCTAGAGTACCATTATAAAGTGAACCTTTGTGGTCATGAAAATCAATGAATTGTGCTCTATTCTTCTGAGAATACAATTTTCCTAGGCAGAAATGGTGCAAACACGCACCATCTTATCTCAGGAAGAGTGACATGGGAGGTGTGCTGGATTGGAGCAAATTCAAGTTACCTTCCCTATGGAGTCGTGTCAGTTCTTCTGGGAGCAAGTCTCACCTTTTCTGGGCAGTGTGACTGATGTGTTCACTGGTGTCTGTGGGCGGAAACTCCTTCCTTCTTGTTCTGTGTTTCCCAGCGGTAGAATGTTCATTAGTGTAACAATTCTGACTTCTCTCCACCCCCTCACCCACTGCTTCCGCAGGAGGGAAAGGCATTCTCTGATTACCCTATTTAAATCACACTCTTCAATCTCCTCTCAGCCTCCTGTTTATTGCTCACTCATCCCTATTTGCATATATATTTGTTTATGTATCTGCATATCCTATCTTTCCTGTTAGACAATAAGGAACCAATTGTCGGATAGATTTTTTCCCTAGCATTGTATCGTTGACATCTAATACAGTGCCTGTGACCTATCCACAAATAAATGCAATCTAAAGCAACACAATTGTTCTAAGGTTTTAGAGTTTGCAAGGATGGGGGTGAAGGTCTTCAGATAAGTGTGCATCGGGGCTAAGTTTTTAGTACTAAAACATGGCAAGTAGAGAGTCTTTGAGGCAAGTGGAATGGCCTATGTGTGGAAGTAGGAAAGTGTTTTCAGGGAAAGCCTAGTCTCAGAAGGGATCCTAGGACAGTTCTGAGGAGGAGAGAGATGGTGGGGAAGACCCGTTCGGCTGCACTGGGTAGAACGGTTTACAGTAGGCGGGCAGAGCCTAAGGGTTCCATGCACCTGAGTGTGTGAGGAGTCTGGGGGCCTGTGGTGAAGCCAGCTGGGGGAACAGATGTCTTAACTGCTTGTCTGGGCACACTCTGCTGCCTGTGTGACGGGGGAGAGGTGGGCACGAAGTCAGAAATATCCCATTTGAGACATGCAGCCAGTGTGTATGGCCAGAGGACTTGGCTTAGTTTCTGAGTTCCACAGGGAGACAGAGCTCAGACAGCAGGCCATTTTTTAAAAAATGATTTGCTTTGTTTTGAGCAAATACCATTTTCATCTGCTGCCCAGTTATCTCAGGTACTAGATTCAGGGAGGAGAATGTCACCAAGACGGAGGTTTAGACACCATTACTGTCTCTATTCTCTGGGCCCAGGGGTGGGAATGCTTTCCAAATATCATCAGCAGTTTCCTCCCCAGACTCCAGAGGAAATCACTCAGTGTCTTCTTTCCCAGTGTCTTCGTGTGTGTGTGTGTGTGTGTGTGTGTGTGTGTATGTGTGTGTGTGTTGGCATCTCCAGGCTCCTGCAGCCAGGGGCTTTTTTGGCTCCTCCCTGGGAGCACAGTGATATGGGTCCCTGGCCAGAACTGTGAGCTGCCAGGATTGATGAATTTAGCCTCTTTTTGGAAGTCCACTGAATAGTATCCATTTGTCGAATAATCATTCTAATTACACAGGAGAAAAAGATATTTCCCCCTACTGGGAAGCTGTTTGTAACATTCAAATCTTAATCAATAACACAGATAATGTTCTTTCAGACTAGAATTACAGCTCCTCTCCTGCACAGATGTTGGGGTTGATGGTCCCTGGAGTCTTTCTGGGACCCCTGGATCAGAGAAGAGAGTAGAAGGCTCTCCTGATGGGCTCCCTAGGGACTCCAGGTTGGTGTCAGGTACCATTGGTTCAATTTCCCATGCTTCCCTTAGAACGGCCCTGCAATGAATTGCGGTACCAACTGCTTGGTGGTAGGGCAGGCTAAGTAAGGGTAAAGGCATAGGGCATAGGCCTCTGCAAGACTGCCCTCACCCCAGAAACCAATTGCTAGTTCAGGGACTCCAGGCCACCCTCACTTCTGACCAGCTGGTTACAAATTTGGAGAGGCCCATAGTCCCTCAGGTTTGGTAGTGCCAGAGAATGACTCATGGAATTAAGGAAAGTGCTATACTTATGATTAGTTTTATTAGAGCACAAGTTAAGAATTCCCAGAATTAGCGGGGAGGCTGGGTGGCTCAGTTGGTGAAGCATCCCACTTTGGCTCAGGTCATGATCTCATGGTTTGTGAGTTTGATACCCATGTCGGGCACTCTGCTGTCAGCACAGAGACTGCTTCCGATCTTCTGTCCCTTTCTCTCCTTACCCCTCCCCCATTTGCACTCTCTCTCAAAAATAAATAAACATTTTAAAAAAACATTAGAATCAGCCAAGGGGACATCTGGGAAGGTTCTAAAAAGGTACTTCTGATCATTTCCCCATGTGGAGACCGGGATTGTGTCATTTCCTCCCGTCAATGATACATGACAATACACACAGGGATGCTCGCTTGAGCCTTTAGTGCTCAGAGGTTCAGAATTTTTTTATTAAAGCTTGATCATACCTATTGTCATGTGGCTGACCTTTAGCCTTGCAGTCCCTCCAGAAGGTTCTGGATAATACTTTTAGTCTTTGGTTACTCTGATGGTGGAAATTCATAAGGCGTATTTCCAAAGTTCCCAACGTAAATCACATTGTAAACTGATGGTGGCCATAGCCTCCAGACCAATGAAGATACTTGTATGAGACAGGACATTCCAGGGCCTTAAGATCACCTCCCAGCCTCTGATGATAAAGGCCAGATTTCTCTTTGGGAAAGTTAGTTCTTCATTATAGAGGCCCCAAAGCACTGGCAAATATAACCTCCCAATATTCCTGAGGCTGCAGAGCCTGAGACGTGACACAGTCCCAGCTTGGCGTTGTCCCTGACCAGGAAGATGAATGGCATCGTAGTCCAGACTGGAGCAACCAGGTGGGCCTTCCACTCTTGACAGTCTCCCCTTGCTTTGGATTCTGAGCGGTCATATTCAGAGTTCCTGGAGCTATTTGGCACTACTGTCCCAGAAGAGGAAATGGGATTTCTAGAAGGACCAGCTAACAGCACCTTTTGTCAAACCCTCGCCTATTGATCTTGTTTCCTTGCTTCTACTTTTACACCTTCAGGCCTGTCTCTAAAATGACAGATGCTGGACATCTGGTGGCTCAGTCGGATACACGTTGGACCCTTGATTTTGGCTCAGGTCATGATCTCATGGGTTCGTGAGTTAGAGCCCTGAGTTGGGCTCCTCACTCTCAGTGTGGTCTTTCCACCTCTCCCTCGATTATCTGCCCCTCCCCTACTCACTTGAGGGGGCATACATGCTGCACTCTCTCTTATTATAAATAAACTTAAAAAAAACTATTACTTTAAAAAATAAATAAATTAAATAAAATGACAATTATACATTTTCCAGGCCAAGACTTGATTGTGTTGCAGGGATATTGAGAACTGAGTTTCACGGATTCAGCAGGTACTTTTGGGGTTTCCACCATGTGCAGATGTTACTAAGTGCTGAAGGTACTATAAGTAAGAGACACATGTGATCACTTATCTCACACAGTGTAGATCTGGTATGGTAGAGAGCCTCATAAGAGGATCCCCACCAGAAGAGGCTTCCCAGAAAAGTGCTGTCTAAGTTGAGATCTGATGGATGGTTAGGAGTCAATGATGTGTGTGCAGTTGGTGGGAGGCAGGGTGTGGGAGCTGCTGGTTAGAGAGAGAAGATGCCAGGAAGAGGAAATACATGTGAGAAGGGTCAGGGGTCTTTTGTGGGCTCCCGGACTTCACTGTGTCATTGAGCTGCCCAAGCATGGGTTCTGCCAAAGCCCAGGAGGCCCATTCCTTTCCAACAGGGGTCTTCCTGGGGGAAACCCTTGAGGTGTGACCTGGTTCCTTCCTCACGGGCTGATTCAGGCTACACTCTGTTTCTAGATACATGCATCACTCCATCAGCCTTCATTTAGCTTTCTGCACCCTGACTCTGAATTTGCACCCACTCTGACATTAATTCTTTACCTACATAAACTCCTCTTCCTTTTTTTTTATAATGTTTATTTATTTTGAGAGAGAGAGAGAGAGGGAGCATGTGCATGGGTCAGGTAGGGACAGAGAGGGAGAGAGACAGAGAGAGAGAGAGAATACCAAGCAGGCTCTGCACTGTCAGCACAGAGCCCTCCATGGGGCCCGAACCCATGAACCATGAGATCATAACCTGAACCAAAATCAAGGGTCAGACACTCAACTGACTGAGCCACCCAGGTGCCCCTCATAACCCCCTCTTCTTTCGGCTTATTTAGAGATTCCCCCATACTGGCTTTCAGAAGGATAACTATAGACATAGAAATACGTCCACTACTTTAGGATACTATCATTGGTATTGTAAATGGCGTATCATTTTTTTTTTTTAGCAAGTCTCTTGCTTGAAAACCATTTTCTTGTTGGCTGAATTATTCCCTTATTATTATATGTGTTTTATTTCATCAACAAACATTAAAGCTCAGTATGTTCAGAAAGCTTGTTTTGCAAACCCATTTCTTCTCTTCGTTAAAGAAAAAAAATTGGCATATAACCATTAAGAAAATGTTTCTTACATGTGGCGTTTTCTGCTACATTGCAATGGAGGTGAGAAAGAGGAAAACCAGGCAGCATGTAGACTCTCTCACACCTCCTTTCCCACTCTTCAGGCTCAACTAATAATCTCACTTCTCAGTTCACTAAGAGAATAGAACCAAAGGGAGCACAACCCCTTCACCTGCTCGCCCCAAGTCTGCCAACCCTGTAGCACGTGAAGCCGTGTTCTCTGCCTTTCCGTCCAGTCCATTTAATGGATGAATCATCCCTGCTCATCTTAAGGCTGACTCCTCCGTTTGTGCGCTAGACCCTGTCACTTTTGCCAACTCAAAGACTTCCCAGTCAGTATATATAAATATTCCATACTCTCATCGATGTTGTCTCATACTCTCTAAAAAATGACTTCTGGTTGGCAGTTTTTAATTTGATGCACTTGGAGGTAAAATAAAATGTGGGTTTTCTCACCGATTTCTCTGTTATGCCCCTTTTCTCCCTCCCTCAGGATTCTTGAAAAATGTTTATAGTAATGTTTTTTATTCTGCTTTCAAAGGAATACATATTCATTATATATATTCGGAAAGCACAGGAAAAATATGAAGAAAATAAAAACACCTTTTAAATCAAACATGCAGAGATAAGCTTTGTTAACTTGTGTATTTGCTTTATATATGTGGATTTACAGAATTGTAACAATGTGGTATATTCAGTTATCTTTATTGTCTTTTTTTCTTAACAGCTTAGAGTATTTTCAGATTATTAATGCGGCTTTAATGGCCGCATTTGTAGAGAAATTGCCATGATTTATTTAACCGTTCTATAACTGGTAGATATTTATATTTTTCCAATTTTTGACATAATAAAAAGTATGCAATGAAATACTTCTGTATAATTATTTATGCACACTTAGATTAATTCCTATGAATTAAATTTGCAGGAATAGAATTAATGAGACAAGTACATAAACGAACTCTCTCTCCCTCTCTTTTCCTGGCAGCAAAACTCAGAATCCAAAGTACATGTTCTTTCTGATACTGAACCTTTGTGTCTTCAATCAGAAGGCTTCAGGGTTTCCAAAGCACTCCTTAGCTCTTCACTTCAACATTGGTTATTATAACTTTTCTTAAAAATCCAAATCCCTAGGGGCGCCTGGGTGGCTCAGTCAGTTAAGCGTCTGACTTTGGCTCGTGAGTTCTAGCCCCTCATCG
This sequence comes from Suricata suricatta, assembly GCF_006229205.1. NCBI lineage: Eukaryota > Metazoa > Chordata > Mammalia > Carnivora > Herpestidae > Suricata > Suricata suricatta. The sequence continues at coordinate 70,800,799 of NC_043708.1, forward strand.
GGCTATGTGCAGGTAGCTTGGAACCTGGAGCCTGCTTCGGATTCTCATTCTCTCTCTCTCTCTCTCTCTCTCTCTCTCTCTCTCTTTCCCTTTCTCTCTCTCCTTCTCCCTCTATCTCAAATAAATATTTAAAAAATCTAAATCCCTAAATTACAAAAACGATTCATGCTGGCTGTTACCATCATCTAAGACAGAGATGGGTGAAAAAGAAGTCTTCTGCTCCTCTGACTCCTCCCCCCATACTCCTCCTCTTCTGCCAAGCACCCCCCGTTCTACCTTAAGGCAACAGTGGTTCCTGTCCACACATGCTTCACTATAGGCTTTTTTGTTTACAGGTTTATTTTGTTTTGCTCTTGCAGAAAATGGAATCTTGCCATAAGCAATATATTTTAGCTTTTCTTCTCCAGTAAATAAATATATCATAAATATCCTTTCAGGCCAATGCATATAATAATAATAATCTTTCTAGTAGCTACATAATAATCATGATATTCTAGATTAGTTGCTATTTCTGGGACAACAGTTCAAGTGAGACTCAACTGGGTATTTCTTCTAGTCTTAGTTCAACTCCCTCATAATCTGAAGTCCACTGTGATCAGCTGCTGGTCAACTTTGCTGATTTTGGCTGGCTGGGACTGAGCTGATGTGGCTCTGGTCCACATGGTCTCTCATCCTCCAGAAGATTAGCCTGGGCTTATTCACATAGTAAAAGCAGAGGTCTCAAGACAGCAGACAGGAAAGGTCTCATGAGATGTAGGCTCAGAACGTGCACACTGTCACTTCTGCCACACTCTACTGGCCAAAGCAAATCATAAGTCCAGCTCAGATTCAAGGGGTGGGAAAAATGAGTCTACCTCTTCATGGAAGAGCCACAGAATTGCAAAGGGCATGGATTCAGGGAGGCATATGCAACTGTGACCATTTTTGCAAACTACCGCACAGGCATATTCCATTACTTAGCAAGCTGGTCTACTACTGTTGAGCATTCATGTTATTAATATGAATCTTCTTACGGGTTTTAGTAAATATTAGCCATCTAAGAATTTTGTACTAGTTTTCATGCTGATCAGCAGTGTATGGCCACTATACCCTCAATATTCTAGGAAGGATCTGTACCCCCAAACCTCCATCAATTTGTGGTAAAAATATGCCACACCTTGTTATTTGATATTTTATTTGGTTAATTATGTGTGAGGTTGAATTCATTTTCAAATGCTTATTAATCATTTTTCCTTTTGCTTTAATGAATTACTTTTTCATGACATTTGTCCACTTTTCTGTTGAGGTATTAAATGTTCTTATTTGTTTATAAATGATTTTTTTGTTTTTTAGGACATAAACCAATCTGTTATAAAAGGGCAAAAACTCATTATTCAAGAGGCAGTCACATCAATTTTGTTTGTTACCGATTTTAGGGTAACCAGAAGCTGAGCCCTTCTTAGACAGCACCCTGGCTCTCTGAAGAAATTTATGCTCAGTTTCTGCTGAGAACAAATTCTGGCCAACACTGCCATACTGCTTCTTCTCCAAAGAGGCTTTCCTTTTGTTTCCTTTTGTTTTTATGTTTCCTCTTTCTTCCTCCTCCTCCTCCTTCTCCTCCTCTTCCTCTTTTGTCTCCTCCTTCTCCTTCTTCTTTTTTAGGAAGTAGAAACTTATAAATATTTTTAAAACAATGGAGAAGTTTCAAAATGCCAAGGGAAAAACCAAGATACTTCAACTCTTCATAACATTTGAGGGAAGTAGATTCAATTAATTTATCAAGAATTGTCTATAAGCAAGATATGGTGCTCAATGCTGGTGGTGTTGAAATATGAATCAGACAGAGCTCCTGCTATGGAAAATTTGGAGACTAGTATATAACTCATATATTACTGAGGAACTGTAAGGACTCTGAGAATCTGCCTGTACACCAGGCATTACCTGTGGATTGAATAAACTTTGACAACAGTAGTCATTAGGAGTTACCCTTTACTGAGTGCTTTCACTGTGTTGGACACTGTGATAAGTTTGTTTTATACATATTTGTCCTAGGTTAAAAATACACATGGATGGAGGCACTTGGGTGGCTCAGTTGATGAAGTGTCAGACTCTCGACTTTGGCTCAGGTCATGATCCTGGGGTGGTGGGACTGAGCCCCAAGTTGGGCTGAGAGTGGACCCTGCTTAAGATTTTTCTCTCTCTCTCCCTCCCTCAGTCCCTCTCTCCTGCTTCTACTCTATCTCAAATAAAAAAATTAAAAAAATAATTAAAAAGAAAAAAAAACTGGTGTTAAAAAAACCAAATTATTAAAAATATTATTGTATTTGCAATCTTATTTTTCAATCAGTGGATACTGAAAACCTACTACTATTTGCAAAATTTTTGGATTTAAAAAGGTCTCCATGTTTAAAAAGGTGGGGATCTGCCCAGCAATGAATGGGACTCGGGACAGAACCTTTCTTACTGAGGATTGACACCAGATTAAAAGTGTAATCGATGGCTACATAAGTTTCAGGAATTCAGATATTTAAACATCAAGCTTAGTCTCCATTTCTGCCCTATAACTTGAACTTATCTCACAGTCTTCATTTTTGTGCCCACTTTTATTTTTATTTTATGTATTTTGAAAATTTTATTTTGAGAGAGACAGAGACACATGAGTCAGGGAGGGGCAGAGAGAATGGGAGAGAGAATCCCAAGCAGGCTCCGAGTCTTCAGCACAGAGCCTGATGTGGGGCCCAAACTCACATACTGTGAGCTCATGACATCAGCCGAAACCAAGAGTCGGAGGCTTAACTGACTGAGCCAACCAGGCTCCCCATCCCCATTTTTAGTTCCCAGACCTGGGAGGAGGAGCAGGCTTCCTGTTGGGGGATAATGGGTCTTCTCTGGAGGCTGTTTTGTGGTATCTGGTGATTCACTCAGTTTGGGTGGGCTCTTCTGGACTTTTGTATTATCAGGGTTTAGTGAGGGTTGGGTAGGAGTTAAGAACCAAGCCAAAAGAGTGTATGAGGAAGAAGGAGCACATCTGGATGTCTGCTAATCATCTATTCCGAGTGGGGAAAATGTCTAGTAATCAGCATTGGCCCTCCCTCTCTTCCTCCTTCCCTTTTGCCCTTCAGAGCCTTGGACTCCAGGCCGCAGGAAACCAGCCAAGCCGCCCCCGGGCCTGGGAGCTCCTGATCCCTCAGTCCTCAGCCACATCCGCCACATCTCACCCTGGTGGAGTCAGAGAGTTTAGGGAAAGGACACATCACATTGTTCCACACAGTGAAAGACAAGAAGGGAAGAGCACTGATTTTTATGTCTTAACACTATCATACTCTTAGCACTTGTCAGAGTTCCTTGTTGAAGACATGATAAATATGACTTTTGAAAAGTATCCTTAAGGTAACTACTGAAAATGAAAAAAGATATTTTCCCCTTCCCTTATGGATTTTAAGCACTCTTGAAGTTGAGAAAAACACTGAATAAATCTGAAAGCAAGTTGAATGCTGTCAGACAGAAGATATTGTTGTCATCTCAAATGGAGAAATTGCATTATGATTTAAAGTACATCTGTTAGAATCATCTTATTTTTTTAAATTTATTTTTACAATGAGAAATACCTTTAGTTGTGTTACAAAATGTAGGTGAATCTGCTCAGTCCTGCTATACTGATTGAACGAATTAGACCTAAATCAGCAATGCCCCGTCTAACCTTTTACTAATCACAGGCCAGTGAGTCAAAACACCCTCTCACAGCATAGTTTACTATTACAATAATCAGTGTTTCCTCACGTAAAACAAGTGAGGTTTCTGTAACACACAACGGTTACAGTTAACGGTTCTTGGAGCCATTAGGATAATATTTTCAATATTATAGGAAAGCTCCTTGCTTTTTTGGGTGAACAGATAAGTGAAAAACTTTGTTATCAATATAAAATTACAAAGCATGGAATTAGCTTACGTTTTATAGTGACTGGCACATAACTAATCATTAACTGCTTCTTTTATTTACCTGTATGCAAATAACATTTAGCACTAACTAAATAATTATGTGCCAGGCTCTAGCAACTCTATGAGGTACCTAGTAGTTACTCTACCAATTTCTCAAAAAGACTGGAGCATAGAGAAGTAGAATGATTTGTTCAAGGTTACAGAACTGAATGATCTGAATGCAGACGGTCTATACCTGAAACTTGTGCTTTTCATCTCTCTCCTGTACTATAAATTTGTTCCACTAAAAAAAAGGCTTATGGTTAACCCAGTGTTTTTCAGTCTCAAATGTCCTTGTATCAATAACTTCTTGACATTTCTGTCAAATTTCTCTCTTTTTAAAGAGGAGTATTTAGTTTTAACTTTTATTTGGGGTCGAATCAAGGATGTTTTGGGCTCATAAAAATTCATTTCCACAAAGAGCTGCTGGGAGAAAGGATACATCTGTTCACTGAGACATTATTTCAAAACTTCCAGAATATGTGTGGGCTGGGTCTTTCAACACTTCACTAAAACATAACTCAGTGTGATGAGAGCAACAGGAACTTACATTTTAGTAGGTGACAACAGGGAATAAAAAAAGACTACATTTTCCTATTAAGCCATTCTGTACCTGTGCTTGGTGACACTGGCTGATTAATGATCTCTTGCTGGCATGGCCGACTCAACAAAAGGACCGACACAGATGTTCTGCCAACAACGTGGTGATAGGGGGTGTCCATTTTCTTTGTGGAAGGATACAGTTTTGGGGTTAGATTTATGATCTTTTTAATTGGCAACGGTGGCTCCTATGAGGTTTCTAAGAAGGTGGAGAATGAATGTTTGCAAGGCCTTGAAAGTCAATTGTTCAGAAATTCCAAAACATATGCCCAGTCAATGGGTTTGCTGTCAAAACAGAGAAGATTGATAGAGAGGGGGCCATTTCTTTAGAGAACAGCAGCAGTCCTAGCCTTCGAGGGCCCTTAAGGGAGACCAATTTGCCAGGCTGGTATTTACTCTCTCATTTGGCTTCCTTGTGATATTTACATAGTAATGGTTTCAGTTTAACTTGGGAGTGTTATTTTAAATCCTATACATGCTGCATATAAACGTGTCCAGATGAATTATCTTATGTGTTTACTGTTTCTCCATGTTTGTTTCTGTGCTTTTTTGAAACTACTGTCTGCCAATCACCACCTCCATTCTTTTTGCTGTCAGCCAGGTCCCCTAACAGGGACTATGTCTTCCTCCGACGCCTCTAGTAACAGGCTCCCATATTTGAGGGTTATAACAAATTCCATACCAACCCAAACAATTTTTTTAGTAAGTATCCAGGTGAGTAGTTTTCTGTTGTAGTGTTTTGGTTTCCCCGATCTTAGAGCACATGAGCTTTGGCACATAAGGCCCGAGGGGGGGCACAGTACACTTGAAAGCCATCTATTTGTCATTGGCATAGGAGCAGAAAAGCTACTGAATATGGCTGATAAGTACAGATGTAGTGGGTAAACATTTTGCAATTTACTAGGAGGTACAAACCAGGAACAGCTTTATTTTTTCTAACTGAGTTTCTAATCCTGGCAACCATTTGCCTGATATCAGAAAACTTACTTTAAGCAAATATAGGGTTTTCAGAATTAAATCAGAATTTTGGAAATCTGTGCAGGATTTTCTCCACCAGTTCCTGTCATCCCCCACCCCACCTTCTTGGAATGACATCTAAATTCTAGAGGGTGACATGTTCCTGACATCTCTTGGGGACTCCTGGCCCACACTGACATGTGTAGATGAAGTTCCAGGTCTGGTCTGTGGCATTACTTTTTCTATCTGTCCAGATGTGTGAGTCTCTATAGGTTTCTGGTGGTTGATCCGCGTGTTTTGTGTCCTTCTTATCATAAAATTAAGGCCACGTCAGATTCCCAGATTCACTAAGGCTTTTTCAGTTAATTTCCATGCTTTCTATGTATATGTGAAAATTCACCTGCTCCAACCTCAGTCTGGCAGAACCAGGCTGTCTTGGCTCTCTGAGCCCAGTGGCACTGCTATACAGCCATCTCTGGAAACTTGCAAGGATATTGTCACCAAGGCTTTCTGACAGGATTTAGTTGTAAGTCCTTTACTCTCAGATTCTTAGAAACTGCTTTGGGGCTCCTTTATTGCCCTTTCCACCCCACTGGTGGGAGATGGGTTAGGAGGTAGGACACAGAGATCTTCATCAATGTCTTACTTTCTTGCTTTTGTCTCCATCACCCCTAGGAATTCCCACAGACCAAAAATCTGCATAACACCTAAGGCTGCATTCATTGCTCTTTGTATCAACCTGTATTTTCAGAGATCTTTTTAAGACAAAGATTTCTTTTAAACTCAAAAGACATAACCCAACTCAAACTCCTTTATTTCATTGTACTATTTCTAGAGAAAGTTTCCAAATTTTATTTTGAAGTTTTCTGAAAGCAAATACTTTACTCATTCTTTTTTCTTTTGTGCTCATTATGCTCTCTCTCCTCTGGTACAAGAAGTCAGGACTTCCTGTCTAACGTGAGAAGGATCACAGGGCGCAGGGGGATTATCAGAAATAAAATACACATCTGCTCATAGAAAAACCTTACTTTGTCACAAAGAAATTAAGATTGGGAATTAAGATAATCAGTTTACTATACCTTTCTATAAGATCAGAGCAAATATCAGTGATTACCTTCTGAGAAGCCATAGGGGGCACTGATTAAGAGCACAAACTAAAGAGTCAGATGGTTCGGTTTCATATCCTGGGAGTACACGACCTGGGACAAATTATTTAGTCTTCTTATGCCTCACTTTTCTATAAACCGTGCTGATAACTGGGGTTGTTCAGGGAGTTAATTCAGTTAATATATGTAGAACATTCAGAACAGACTTTCAATCTGAAGCACTTAACAAATACTAATTATTATTAGATGTTGCCAGCACAAGTGTTGAGAACATTTAAAAGTAATTCTCTCATATACACATGTGTTCCAAATGACACGTGTAGACATTTACTTCCCTTTTCAGTTGTTTGCCTATATTGTCAACTTTTAACTTTTTTTCACTTTCTTCATATAATTGATTAGTTATTTAGGCATCACACAGACTCAATAGAAAACGAAGCCACCCAGATTTGGTCACACTGTAAAGTTGAGGGTATAGACCTCTGGACTGACAAGTCTACCCAGAACTTGTGACTCCAATTGCACAGAGTTAGGAATCAACTGCAAAGTTAAAGGAAAGCATCTACACAAGATTGTTCTTATTTCTGACAGCTGCAAGTTTAGGAGTTTTCAAAAAACCACCTTAGGTTCCATCATTCTCTAGAAAGACTGACAGAACTCTTTGAAACTTATTATACTCATAGTTACTTAATATTACAAAAAAAAAGGAAGGAAGAAAGAAAGAAAGAAAGAAAAAGAAAGAAAGAAAGAAAGAAAGAAAGAAAGAAAGAAAGAAAGAAAGAAAGAAAGGAAGAAAGAAAGGAAGAAAGAATACATTGGAACATCCAAAGTAAAAGATGCAAAGGAAAGTCTGGGAGATGTCTAAACCACAAAGTTTCCATTGTCCTCAGAAATGGGCTACCCTCTCAATTATGGCACAAATATTCACAGAATATTGCCAACTCAGGAAACTAACTTGAGCTTGGTGTCCCAAATTTTTATTGGGACCTCATTATGTAGGCATGATTGATTGATTGCCCACATTGTTAAACTCAGTCTCAGGGTTAATTGATGTCATGTAACCCAGAGCTTCCACCATAAATGATATAGTTGATCTTTTTGGCAGGGCCAACCCCTATCCTGAGTCTACAGCGTGTGGCCAGCCCCAAGCTGAATCATCTTGTTAGCAGAAACTATCAGGTGTGATCTGAGAGGCCCACCATCTATAATGAAGATAGTCCTATGATTCAGGACAATCCAAAGATTTATAAGTTACTTCCCAGGATCTGGGACAAAGTCCCAACTTTAGGCAAAGTGAAATTTCTTCCTACCCTTTTGTGGAACAGTAACCAAATCTCATTGTCAGTAATCCAAGGTTTCCCACTGTCTCTCAGAGCCTGGTCCACTGTGATCTCTTACCTTAGCCTAGTTCAAGTTTGGAGATGATTAGTATAAGCTTGATACTGTGTCCACTTTCCACATAAACATATTCCCTGTGGTTTTTGACATTTACATTAAACCTTGGTTTGAGAGAATAATTCATTTCAGAAACATGTTTGTAATCTAAAACACTTGAATATCAAAGAGAATTTCCCCATAAGAAAAAATGGAAACTCAGATGAATCTTTCTAAAACCCCAAAATATTCATATAAAGATGCTTACAATACTATAACACAAAATAATAAAGAAAACACAAAATATAAAAGACAATACAAAATTAACCTGCATTCATCTTTGAAAACCTTTGTGGCTGTTGCGAGGGAGATGAGAGTGAGGAGGGTTAGTGTGTAGGACAACTTTCATTTCACAATCACCAACAGAATCACTGCTATCTGTTGGTTCAATGGAAGCTTTTTCTCTTTGTGCAACTTTATCAAGGAACCTATCCAGTGACAATTGTTTTTGCCTCCTTCTGAGGATTTTGCAGAAATGTGACATGCATTGACGATCACCCACAATCACACAGCGAGCAAATGAGAGAGAGAGAGAGAGAGAGAGAGAGAGAGAGAAGAAACATGGCTCATTTGTGATCATGTGACATTCGGCTCGTGTTGCATGACATCACTCATTTATCAAGTTAAAATGTATTAAAAATGTATGCTCATCTTGCAGAATAAATTACTCACAATCTAAGGTTTTACTGTGCTCTTGTGTGAATTCTCTTTAAGGTCTTTATTTTTTGTCTTCACTTATATTCAACCACAGCCTTGGTCCCAAAAATACTGCTTCGTGTGTCTCCAATCCTCTTTGGGCATTTGCGAGTTTGAATTAATTGCTGTGTCACTGGGAGCATCCACTTACAGAACAGTCCAGAGCAGAATAAGATCGATGCCTGATGGCGCAGATTCATTCATTCATCAGCTATCACACTCCTTTGTGCCAGGCACTATTCTGAACAAAGGGCACTTAGTGGAACTTAGAGGTTGATAGGAAAGACAGCTATTCATTACACAGATAATCACACAGAAATACATAGAAATTGTGATAAGGCCTGTAAAGTAAAACCTGTTTTACTCTTTCATGGATATTATAGGGTTCTTCGAAACAATAAAGGGAACAAATTTAGATTGGGGGCAGGAAAGCACTCATTGAGGAAATGACATTTAATTCAAGATTACAAGAATGGGTAAGGATTAGCTAAGTGACTGGAAACTGATTTGATACGAGCTGGTAAGAAAGGCATGATGTAAGCTTTACATTTAGCCTTTGAATTGCCTCCCCACTCCCATTAAATGAGGAAAATGTTTCCCGATTAAACTTGAAATTCAAAGGTCCTTTGTATCCAAGGTCCCAACTGACTCTGGGGGTCAAAAAGAAATGTAGTGAAGATATTTAGTGAGGTTGTGAAGAAAAACCCCAAGAAGAAAAGGCTTTGGAGAGCTTTCAGTTCATCTCATTCCCATGCCTGTAGCAATTGAAGGCATTCACGGGTCAGGGCCTGTGGAATTGAGCTTACAGGGGCCACTCTGCTTTCATTCCATGACACGTCCTGGGCCAGCCCTCAAAGTCGACTTTGTTCCTCTGCATAGTCACAGTCCTGCCAGGCAAAGGAACCAGAAATCACCGTAAAGCATTATGAACTGTTCCTTGTTCAGATGAACTGAATGCACCCCAGTGAGGTGGTGAATCGGCTCTAATTCTCAACTTGGAGTATATCGGGATGAAAGCCACAGACTAAACACTGTGAGATGTCTGTGTGATAGATGACAAGAAAGAGTCATCGGCTTTGCCTTGTCTAAGCAGATAGGCATTTGGGGAGGGATATTACATGACTCACAGAATCATTAGGCAAGCTGGGGAGGTGCACTGGCCCTGACTTCTAGGAGCAATGATCAGAGTGACTTGTACAACTAGCCTGGTAAGGAGGTCACTGTCTCTGTCTCAATCATAGGACCACCTGGTGGTGATGCTAAATGTGCAGATCAGGAAATTGCCTTCAGTGCCACCAGGCGCAGAATTGCCTCCACTGCCCCCAACTAAGAAAAGGATGTCCCTGCCTAGACTGTTTTTCACATGGCTCCTTTCCCAAGTAAAGGCTCAGGTCCACACCCCAGTTGCAAGGGATCCTGCGAAATCCAGTTATTAAAAATAACTGCCTTGGGAAGGCAGAATTCATAGCCCATGGAACTGTCAATGTGGGGAATCGCGTTTGAATCCTTTTTGGAAGCCATCAATGGTAGTTCTTTAAAGTTAAAAGGAATGTCCAAAGAGATAAAAGTACAAAGATGATTACAGGAATAAAAGAAAGGTTCTGAAGAGTTAGGAATTCTCAGTTTAACAAGATAAAGGATGAGAGAAATTATGGAAAGACTTTATAATTTAATAATGTTACAATAGATAGTATAATGAACTTGATCATTCAGAGCTGAGTAAAGCTGAGGTTTGAAACTGATTTAAGCATAAGGGCTTTACATCCTTTAATGTAAAACCACATTATTACAAGTGTCAGCATAGTTTAAATTTATCCTAACTTGACATGAATTATGTGTAAATGAATTCAGGGGTGAGAAATAAAAACTAGTTGTATTATTGATATCAGAAAAAAAGCAGTTAGGTTTACTAGTAACTGTTTTTGCAAATACCATCCATAGGTATCATTTCTTTTTGTTTTTATTCTTTATTTCAAGCTGACAGGGCTGTTCTCTAAATATTTAAATAAAATGATTTTTTTGTTTGAAATGCCAACAATTATTAGTGTCTAGAGACAGAGAAAATGAAATGTATGAAATTAGTAACTAAAGAATTAAGAAGGAGGCGCCTGGGTGGCTTAGTTGGCAAGCATCTGACTTCGGCTCAGGTCATGATCTCACAGCTTATGAGTTCGAGCCCTGCATCAAGCTCTCTGCTGTCAGCGTGGAGCCTGCTTTGGTTCCTGTCTCCCTCTCTCTCTGCCCTCCCCAGCTCATGCTTTCTCTCTGTCTCAAAAATGAATACAAAGATCAAAAAAAATTTTTTTTAATAAACCTATTTTAAAAAAAGAATCAAGAGGTATATGGTCAAACAATAAACTCCCTTCTAAATTCTAGATATACGTGAAAAGGCATTGTTCCCTCTAATGCTTTTGGATGGTTTTGTCTCTGGCCTCGGGTCATTTCCATAGGCTTGATGAACACTGCTAAATACTGAGGGGATTCTCTGCAGACCTTCAGGGACCTCTCTCTGCACACCTCTCTTTTCTCTGGTATCCTGTCCTCTGAACTGTAGCTCCTCCAATCTCAGCTCTGTCTCCTTAGGTCAGGGAAGGCACCAGGTTGTGTTTCAATTTCTCCTCCCTGTGTCATGGTCTGGAAACTCTCTTAAAGGCAATAAACTGGGGCAATATTAGGGCTTACCTCATTTGTCTCTTCTTTTGGGGATCACTGTCATTCATTGCGTGGTAGATGGTGTCTTAAAAACTGTTGCTTCATGTACTTTATCTGGGGCTTTCTATTGGCTGTTCCATATGGTAGGACAAATCTGGTCTGTGTCATTTCATCTTGGCTACAAGCAGAAATTCAAATAATATATGCTTTTTAGTGGTTGCATCCATTATACGGATGTACCAAAACATTAAATCAATTCTCCTATTATTAGACATTTAGGTTTTTCCTCTTTCTCTTTTCTTTTAAATAAAGTTTCTCATGCTCGTTTTAAAAAATAAATCTTTATACATCATCTAGCTTATTACAGCTAGTATCTTTTGATAAAGGTAAGGTTTTTATTATTATCCTGGTTTCCCAGGTGATGAATGAAGCTGGAAATGTTGATATGGATTCTCTAAGGTTAGTGGGATCAAGATTCCAGGATTTTGACTATAAAAGTCTGCAAATAAGTTTTTTCAACAGAAGCCTAAAAGCTATTCTGTTCACTTCACTTATTCTCTTATTTTTACCTGTGGATTTAACAGATAGAAAAAAATTTTTGGTTCTAGGGAAGGACCAGTGGACTCTCACACAAATGAGATATTTGTACAAGAATAGTTTTTTGCTTTTCCTCTCTGCTAGGGTCAGAATATCCTGGGTCTCCCTTCTGTCTCACTGTGTAATTCCACTCAGACCTTCTGACTTCAGCATTCTCTTTCAGTAAAGTGACTTAGGTGTGTCCCATCTGTAAAGCTAGGAACACGTATCATGACATGGAGAAGGTTGTTAGTCATCGCGGGGACAGCTGCATGGGCCAGCATCTATGGCTTTTGAAGAGGAAGAAGCACTCCTGATAGCAGATTGGAAGGGGCTTCATGTCTTCCTGTTCTGTGTTCTGTCTCTTCAGTGGCAGAGAAAGCAGTGTCTTAGCCTTAGTTTCCTTAAAAGCAGAACTAGAGACAAAGGCATCTTTGTGTAGGGCATCTATTCGGGAAGTGATCCCTGGGAGCAGGAGTGAAGGATGAGGGAAGTAGATCTGGAGAGTGGGGAAAATCCATGATTTCAATTGGGCGTGATGGAGCTGGCCACCATTGTTATACCATGCTTGATCCTGCTGGGACTTTCTGAAGAGCTTTATGGAATGGGCTGCAGACTTTCAGACTTTGCCATCAGTGGAGTGTTTTGGCCGGTGGGGTCAGTTGATGCGGGTCCCTGAGAAAGGGAGTGAGAGTAGGGTAGGGCAGGAGACACAGAGAGTGAAGGCCAGACAAGCGTTCCGATCAAGCCACTCTCTTTATTGAGAGACCACGCATGTCTTATAAAGAGTAGAAGGCGGGCAGTTGACGTGAGTTAGTTGCTAGGAAACAAGGGCGAGGACTGCAGCGTCAGCACGCTGCCGCCGGAGAGGCTAACAAGGCAGGCTTGGGAGGTAAACAAGAAGGCCTCAGTTGAAGGTGATAATGCAGCTCTTGCTGTGCTGGGAGTGATAACGCAGCTCAGGTGTGCGGGTGGCTGATCTTGCAGGTCAAGGCACGTGTCTTCTGGCAGCTCTTCTGGCAGCTCCCCACAGTGGAGGGGTGTGGTTGGTGTGAAGGTGAAACCATTTATTTGGTGTCCCCCCCCCCCACATTGTTCAAAAGTAGTCCCAAGAATATTCATTTCTCCTGTCCTTCTTGGTCGTGTGATAAGAATGCCCAACAGGTTCCTAAGGTGTCCCACACCTTGATGTCAGAGAAGCCCCCAGTCAGGAAACAAGAGACACCCCTCTCTGGCCCACTGAGGTGAGGCACTGACATGTTGTGCATGCGTCCAGCCGGAAGAAGTCTGCAGAAACCTCGTTGTCACAAGAGTGACAACAGGAAATGTGGGGCTGATACGCTATGAAGTTATGGCCAAGAGACATCTGATATAAGCCACTTGGCGCTTACTGTTTTTCCTTTTTCCAAAGTATTTGCTTCTATTTGGCCCCAAACCATGGGTCCTAGCTGTTACTTATTTTCCATTAGCCTGGGTCTAGGAATATTTTTGGTTCTTCAACTTCAGCTTCAATTATCCACTCACCAAGACATCATTGACTAAATCTCACTGCATCGGCTTTCTACTGTTTCAACTTTCAATAAAACAAAAGGTGTTCTAGAAGTTCGTTCACACCTCATGGAATTTCAACATTGGCTCCTTACCAGGAAACAGGGACTGAAATTAGCATTGACTTGATATGGCTATATAATAAGGCTTTGGAAATAGAGCCGTACCTGAGGCTAGCAGAGATTTTTAGGCTTTTGGAGAACTCTGTTGAGTCTCAAGGACAAATAGAAGAGAAATAAAGAGGAAAGAAAGAAGAAAAAGAAGAGAGAAAACGTTATTGGGGCATGGTGGTAGGTGGTGAAAGGTCTTTGATGGATTCCTCCAGGCTGTCACTGATCCTCTCACGCCTACTGGGTTCCTATTTTGAAAGCTTCCTGCTTGTTTAAAATTGATCCTATTCTGTGTTTTTTCCCCAGTTGGCATCCATGGAGCATGGTCTTAGGACCAGCTTTGTGACTTTGAAAAACTAGCTTATAAAACCTCCCTTCTCAACAGAAATCTGTGTAAGATTCATTACCTTAAGACTTCACTGAAGAGATTTAAATATTTTATTGGTAGTTGAAATAGAGGGAGATTCAAACAAATGAAATGAACATGGGTCTGATGGATGACGGATGAATATCTGTCCTTGATGTGGAAATGGCGTTTAGAAGATGAATATGGCAACTTTCTTTAAATAGAGAAGGGAGCAATGTTTCAGAATTTAAGAAGACTTGCCAAGTTTGAAAAGGAAGTGGAGAGTCAGTTAATGTCAATTAATGTGCCAGGGCAGAATGAGAAAAATAGCTAAAACAGGTCCTAGAGGCAAATAATAATAATAATAATAATAATAATAATAATAATAATAATTTTGCACCTGGAAGCCATATGGCCTCTCTGAGTGGTATGTGATGGATAAAAAACTTTTAGAGCTGAACATCTAGCCTTGTTCCCATTGACTAGTTTGTGCCCGTGGATAAAGTTGTGAAGCAGTCAACAGACTTTAATCTAATTCTTCCAGCTTCCAGCCCCTGGAAATATAAAGGTTTCATGCTTTCATGACTGAGTTCAGAGCAACCAAAGGAGAATCAGGGACACCTGCAATCATGTAGTTTCTAGGATTGCTGAATGGGGAGGGTCTTTTTCCTGATCCTTCTGACCTTGAGTGTCTGTCCCTTTTCTCCCTCACTGATCCATATGCTCCTCTGGGACAGATCAGCTAGGTTAATAAGAACACCACAAAGGAAGGACCATAAAACAAAGAAAATACTTACTGTCTTTCCCAATAGCAGAAAATTTCCATGATCTCCAGGACATTTGTATGGAATCGTGTCCTGTGACTTTTCCCCCAATATCATAAGCCTCTTTGGAAGATGCTTTTATTTATTGCCTGACAGGACCCATCTATCTGAGGTATAGTCTGAATAAATGGAGTTTCAACATTTGTTCATTCTTTCCTCTTGTCTCCTTGAGCAAATAACTTCTTCTTTTTTCTTTAAGGGAACTATGCTATCTATACGCTTTCACAAACTCCATAACCATCCTGCCAAATGGAAAACATTGCTTGTTCATTGGTGCTTTGAGTTTTATGACAAGTCCCAGTGATCAGAGTCTTTGGTCTCATCCTTTAATGGTTTACTTTTAAGTGCTTTACACCCAAGACAAATGTAGATCTCTCAGGCTGGGAGCCTTGTTAGGGATTGTCTAGAATTTCTCTCCATTTCACAGACTGTTGGGCTGTGTGTAATGTATAAAGTCTCTAACTCATGACTAACAGACAAATTTAAGGGTCATCCTGTCCTTTCTGTAGATTCCAAGCAGCGATGCTCCTAAACTTTATAATAAGACAATCTTATGTAAGTGAATTAAAAAAAATTTTTAATATTTATTTATTTTTGAAAGACAGAGAGAGACAGTGTGATCAGGAAGAGAGAGAGAGAGAGAGAGAGAGAGAGAGAGAGAGAGAGAGAGAGAGAGAGACAGAATCTGAAGCAGGCTCCAGCCTCTGAGCTGTCAGCACAGAGCCTGACACAGGATCTGAACCCACAAACTGTGAGATCATGACCTGAGCTGAATTGGGATGCTTAACTGACTGAGCCACCCAGGCACCCCTATAAATGAATTTTTATATCTTCTGATATTCTGATCATTCTACATTAGAGCACATTGTGACTTATAGGAGAGGGACAAAATAAAGATAGTTTGTTCA
This sequence comes from Suricata suricatta, assembly GCF_006229205.1. Lineage (NCBI taxonomy): Eukaryota > Metazoa > Chordata > Mammalia > Carnivora > Herpestidae > Suricata > Suricata suricatta. Next base: position 70,816,513 of record NC_043708.1, read on the forward strand.
TAAAACTTATTTCCTGATCCAAACCTATTTTTTAAAAAAAATCAAAATAAAGTGGGAATTTGATTGTCATAAAATATTATTGAATCTCACATACACTAGCATATAAACATGCTTCAAGTCATCACAAATTTCTGGTTTTATTATTTATTTATTTATTTATTTTTGAGAGAGACAGAGACAGCACCAGCAGGGGAGGGACAGAGAGAGAGAGAGAGAAAGAGAGAATCCCATGCAAGCTCTGCACAAACTCATGAAATTGTGAGATCATGACCTGAGCCGAAACTAAGTGTCAGATGCTCAACTGACTGAGCCACCCAAGTGGCCCACAAATTTCTGTTTTGAAAGAATACTAAAAAAAAAAAAATGATCTATTTTAACAGGAATCTACTCCAAACCTGGCTAGGAGTCAATGGAAAGGAAAACACAAGCTGAAATTCGTGGGTACATACCCATGCTATAGATTTTCAGTATCTTACTGGGGCCTGTGGGCTATGTTCTTAGGCTAAACAGTGTCTGGCTGACTTGGCCTTTGTATTGTGAAATTCTAGAAGGTAACGTCACATAGACCAAAGGAAGAATGGTGCCCTTAGAATGGTGCAATGGAGAAATACTGCTGGTAGAGTCTTGGGGGCCTGGGGTTTTTGGGTCACCTGTGTGACAGACACTGAAGTAGCTGTCATTGCTTAGGTCATGATTTCTTTACAGATCTTTCCTTCCAACGGCAGGGATTGCAAAGAAGCTAAATTTAGTTCTGAAGTGCTATCTTGAATTTAGTTAGACAAAGAGAGGCATGTGATGAGATTTTGGAGAAATGATTCAAAATTCTCCTTTCCCCTCAGAACTTCACTTTGGCTCACACAATACTGGTGTTTCTGCAGTCATCATTTAGTTTTTCATATTTTTGTTACCTGACCAGAGATTCAGGTACTGCCTTAATAAGGAATGCAACCAGGCCATATGCTAATTCAACACAAAAGTCTTAAACCTGAGTTGCTGAAATCTCAGGGCTGATGCAGAAAAATACATTTAAATTGGAAGTAAGAATGTTAGGCAATCCCCAGAGGTCACTCTTCTGCAAGTGAATCGCTTGTATTTATTTAGTGATTTAATCCTGAATATCTACAGTTTTAAGAATTCTAGATGAGTGTCCATCAGTAGTAACAATAAAGTAGCACCTTCAGATAGCTTTGTCTTCTGAATGCACACTCTGTTGTCAACTGTTCTTAAAACAAACCAACCAACAGAGTAACAAATTGCTCCCTCACCTCTGGTTCTTCCTCAGTTAGTATTCCACTTCTCTGCTCCTTTTCCAACAAAATCTCTCAAATGAATTATTTTTTTTTCTGCCTCTATTTCTTTGCTTCCCATTAGCTCCTCAGCCAGTTTCAATTCATCTTCCATTCCCACCCCTCACTGAAACTGTTCTCGTCATATGCACTAGAACCTCCTTGCAGCCAAGTACTGCTGGAAGTACATTCTCATTTTACTCGACCTCTCGGCAGACCAGTACCCCTCTCACAGCTAGACATTCCCTTCTTCTGACTCTCCAGACCTTCTCCTGTCTTATGGCCACTCCTTCTGGGCCCCCGTGCTGCTCTCTCTCTCTCTCTCTCTTTTTTGCTCACCTTCCTCTGGAGTGCTCCAGTCTGACCCAAGCTCTCATCCACTCATTATATTTTCTCCCTAGCAAATCTATCTCACCATGCGCCTTGGCCTTAAATACCCACATATCAATGACACCTGAGGCTTTATCTCTATCCTTGACCTCTCTATTAAGCTTAAAAATAATTTATCTAACATCCTCACTTGGGTTTCTAAATGGGCATCATAAACCCACCATGGCTAAAACACAAATCTTGGGGCACCTGGGTGGCTCTGTTGCTGGAGCATCTGACTCTTGATTTCACATCAGGTCATGATTTCATGGTTGTAAGATAGTGCTTGAGTTGGGCTCTGAGTTGGGGATGAAATCTGCTTAAGATTCTCTCTCTCTCTCTCTCTCTCTCTCTCTCTCTCCCTCTCCCTCTCCCTCTGCTACACACACTCACCCTCTCTCTTTTTCAAAAATAAAAATAAAATAAAACACAAATCTTGATTTCTCTTCAATGTCCCAGGCTTTGCTACATCAAGAACTCATATCAAGATGTACTCTGTCACTTAGGCCACGTAGCAAGAAGTCATTCTTGGTTCTGCTCCTTTTCCTCTGCCCTGCCCCTCATTTACTCCATGAGCAAATCTTGTTAATTTCACTCTCAAATGTATCTCATATTTGAGTATTTCTCTTTGTCCCCATTGTTCCCATTCTAGTCTAAACCACCATCATTTTTGCATGGATTATTTTGACAGTCTACTAAATGTTCTTGTTTTTTTGTTTTTTGCTTTTCCTCCACTCCTCTCTCCTTATCTACTTTCCACACTGGAGCCAAGTAATATTGCTTAAAAAAATAAATCACACCATGTCACTGACCTATTTATAATTTTCGAACAACTTCTCATTACACTTGGTATAAACCCCAAATCCAATTCACCGTGGCTTTTGTAAGGCTCTACACGACACTTCTGGGAGCCATCTCATTCAGTAGGCTCCTTCATGGTGCTTTGGCTACTCCCTTCTTATTCTTATTCCTGGAATATATTGGGCTTTCTCTCATGTTAAGGCTTTTGTATTTCCTTTCCCTGTGCTTATAATGCTTTCTGCCCATATCTTAGCAGGACCTGGACTTTATTCCCTTTTGAGTTTTAGCTCAAATATCACCTCGGAGAATTTTCCCCTGACCACTTGATGAACGTGTTCCCCACTCTTATTCCATTATAACAGCCTCTTTTATCTTCCTTTGAACATTTATAATATCTGGTTTACCTTATTTTATTCACCAGAATATTGATTCCATGTGAGTAGATTCTTTTGTTTATTTTGTTCACTGCTATGTCCTCAGGACTTGGAACATATCTGGTAGAGAGTAGGTGCTCAATAAATATTTGTGGGATTATTGAACTTATTTATTTCTGTATTTTTATGTCTCCGTACCTTATTGATATAAGTTTTATGGTCAGAGGGACTTTGCTTGTCTGGGTCATTGGTGTGTACCCACAGTCTTGAATAATGCCTGGCCCTTAATAGTCCCTTCAGTAAATACTTATGAAATTAACAAGTGAATAAAACAATATAATTTATGTACCCAGCATCTCTGAAAAAAAAAAGTATGTTCCTACTCCCATTAAAGGGAAATGGCTCAACTCTCTTTACTTGGCTTTTTAATGAAGAGAACTCTCTTTTAATGTTGAGGAAATAATGAGGGAAAATTTTATTCTTATCAACTTTTTATAGGTGTCATAGACTCAGAAAAACAAGTTGCACCTGCCTACTTCTTCGGGTGATAGTCTCATCCAGGGCAAGGAGTGTGGACACATGTGAAGTGAACATAACTACAGGAGGAGCAGTAGATACTAGTGGGTTCCAAGCTTCTCTGAGACTCCAGAGAGTCTCAGGCATATTATATGTGTGGAGCCTAGAAATGCTTTTTACTCAGTTACTCACATATATTTGCTGAATTGAAATTTTTAGAATATTAGGAAGAAAAGACAGAATCCTAAACCTTTTCAGAGAGAATAAAAAGGTCATAAAAGAGAATGATTCAAAATGACATTACCATTCTTAACAGCAATCCTGGGTATTAGGACATCAGGAAATGATGTCCTCAAAATACCAACGGAGAATGGAGTGCTCTCTACACTTTTTCTCAAAAAAAAAAAAAAGCCAATGAAAATATGTTTTCTACTCAAATACTGGAAATGCTGAGGGGATTTCAACCTATAATTTTATAATTTTATATTCAGTCAAAACAGCAATCAAGTATGAGGGTAGAATAAAGATATTTTCTGACATGTGAAGACTGACTGGAAAAAATATTATGTATGATTTATTACAGAGGTTTTGGAGAACGTGTTTCAGCAAAAGAAAGGATTAAGCCCAGAAATGAAGATATTTGAGATTCAAGATGCAAAATAGCAAAACTGATGAGTGACATGAGAAGATCCTAGAATAAAATTTATGCACCAGGTCCAAAGAGCAATCAGTTTACACAAGCCAAAGGTCTAGGGAGAGGAAATCTCTAAGGAAAAAAAGAAAAAATAGATAATCAACTTGATACGCATTGGGGGGAAATTTATTAACAAGTTTTTTTTTTTTTAGAGAGAGAGAGCACATCCAAGTGGGGGGAGTAGGACAGAAGAAGTGAGTGAGAGAATCTTAAGTAGGTTCCATGCTCAGTGCAGAGCTCAATGTAGGGCTTGTCACTGGGGCTCAGTGCGGGGCTTGATTCCATGACCCTGCAGTGAAAAGCAAGACTCAGACGCTCAACTGACTGAGACACCTGGGTGCCCCCATTAACAAGTATTTTTAGAACACTGCCAAAGAACTCAGAAAAAAACCCAGGAAATTGATATAGAATAAATGAAAAAATTAGGTAAGGATTAGTTAAACACAAATGGTACCAGAAAGGAAATGTAATCATAATACTTATTTAGGCTGGAAAGTGACAATATTTATGCAGTCATAATCATGTGTACTGACTCTTGCTTCAACTCCATGTTGTGATATACCTATGTTAAGAAGGTGAGAATCGTAGTGTGTTACCATAAAAGGAGGTAAAAAGATCATGCCTAATATTGATAAGTCGAGGGAAAAACATATAATTTGGAAATTGTTAAAATAGATTTGCATTGGAGAGTGGGAGTAGAGCCAGGCATTGCTGTTTTTTGAGGTGGAGAAATAGGGGAACAGAGATTTGTAGCACTAATGGCTTTTTAGGTATGTGCATGTAGTAGTGTGATCAAAAAACCTTTAATTTTAAAATGAACAGACTTATTTATAACCTAGTATGTGCAATTAATTTTAACTAACAAGAACAATGATAACAGTAATATGTTTCAGCATAAGAATTCCAGTGGGTGGAAAATAACATAAGGAATCCTTGGTGAAAGAAAGGTGGAGAACCAGTGATTGAGACCCGTTGGTTGATATTTTATTTCATGAAGTTTTTGGTTACAGGGTTGTTTTTTTTTTGTCGTTGTTGTTTTAAAGAGAGAGAGGAGATGGGCAGAGAGAGAAAGAGAGAGTCAGTCTTAAACAGTCTTCATGCCCAGCACTGGACCTGAGATGGGGCTCAGTCACATGATCATAAGATCATGACCTGAGCTGAAATCAAGAGACAGATGCTCAATCAACCAAGTGACCCAGGTGCCCCTTTTCATGAATTTTTATAAACACAAGTTTCCATTAGGGATCTCCAGGTGAGAAAATTAGAACCTGAGTTTTCTCCAAAGGAAATCACTGAACTTCCCCTTAACCGTTCTTACCTGTCTATCTCCATACAGAAACCCAACCACAGTGTCATCTTTCTAAAACCTCTCTATGTTTTTCCCAAAACAATTTAAAAAGTCTGATGACTACTGGGCTTTATTAGTAAATAACTTGGAAACTACAAGTATTATTAGGTGCTTGTTATTTATATTCTATTTACTTCTCCAAAGATTTAAGGTATTAACCTATCAGTGAGTATTAGCAAACTCATGGTACATCTAAACCTAATACTAATGATAGTTACCACTTACATAATACTATGTGCTCGGGACTGTTTTAAGCACTTTACATGTATTGAATGTATTACCTTGTATAATTCCCATATGTAGGAGTTAGATACACTCTTTTTTCTCTTTTATAGCTGAGAAAAAACTGAGAAAGAGTGACTTGGCCAAGATCACTTAGTTAAGTGCAGAATCAGTATTTTTGTGCTGTGGCTGTTTGGCTCCAGCGTCCATATATTCACTTCCAGTATAATAGATCATGTGTTGTTCTGGTTAAAACACTTGATGATGATGCTTTACATGTTAGAAATCGTTTAGAGGGGAAAATATATTACATTAAAAAAAACCTTCAAAAATCTGACATCATCTGTCCAATGAGAGAGACAGACAAGTTTAGAAAGACAAGAGTGAGGGGAGATGATGCCTTTGAGCTTGAGAGTTTTGAGTACAGGCTCCCGATGACGGTGGAGCACTGTGTCTCCACCGCACAGAGGTAGACGGCAGAGTCTCTGGGCTGGGAGGCTGTGATGTACAGAGAGCTGTGAAGTTCCTTTGTGTTTATTGTGGCTCGTATTCTTCCTTTCTTCTTCATCTCTAGGCTCAGTATAAACAAGGAGACAATACCTCCTCCAGGATTCTGTTGCAACCAGTGCAAAGTGGTCATTCCTATTGAGTAACTGCAGTTGATTGCGACAAAATCGCCTTCCTGGGCAGTCAGGGACCGGAGACGGTGCACCGCTCCATTTTTGCCGCTTACCCCTATTCTCAAAGACATTGTCAAAGACAGAATATTACTCTTACTGTAACATTTCTACAAAATGTTTTCCTTTTCACATTTCCCAGAGTCCTCCAGGTTAGCCACTCAGAGTCCCCTTATCTCCCCTCCTCAGAATTTTGAAAAAATATCCACTTAGTCTTCCTGTTCCCAATATCCCCAAACTCCCCAACTCACAGATGAACTGAAGCCACAGAGTAGCCAGCAGAACTTGCTGGGTCTTCACCATTATTACTGCAGCTAAAGCTCCCACGGTCTCTGTTACAGGATTTGGAATATATGTTAGTTGGTCAAATGAATCTTTTCTTATTATAACTTCTGTACATTAACTTTAGAAATCAAACGGGATTCCCAGTCCATCAGAGACAGCACAAATGTACATGTTTGCACTATTTATAGGGCTGCCTGCATAATGAACGGGTCGATCTTTAAAATGCCCACATTGCCACCTAGTGGCAAGATGCACAGTCATTTGTTATGTAGGTCAAACTCTGAAAAGAAAAAAAAAAAAGCCAAGACAAGACTAGAACCAAAGTTAGCATCCCCCAGCTGGGAGTCCCGAGCGTGGGGTGGGGGAGGCGTTGGGGTGGGGGTGGGGATGAGTCTTTGGCTTCAGCTGGCAGTTTTAGATCAAGTAGAGTAGATGACAACCTGTTTGTGCCACTTTATACCTTTTTAAACAACCCGAGGACAGTTATGGTCTCTGTTTTTTAAAGGTATTCCTTATAACTATCTCTGGTTTCTTCACATGACAGCCCTGTTTCTTCATATCATATGATTGCAGACTCCTTTCCTAGCCTTAATGTTTCATCTTTGTCCACAACTATCCAAATATGTTTCAAATGATGTCCTGCCAGAGTATCACTTTATTCATCTGGTTTCCATTCGTCTGTCATTGTTACCTACGATTGGTTCAGTGGTTTTATTACACTGTTGAACTATCTTGGGCTTGAAATCATTTTAAATTCTGGGACTCCTTTCTAGCTCCTCTATCAGAGGTGCTCCTTAAGGAACACTTCTAGAAGTCTTGTTTGTATTAAGTGACCTTTTCCTGGCTGTAGCTTATTGGATCTGGTCAACACTGGGCTTATGAATTTGAACTAGGAGTATACAAACGGTTGTTAGATAGTGTTAGTCATTAGAGCTGTAAAACCCCATGGAGTTTGAACCAGAGTCATCCCTTGGCAAAGCTGGGTATGTTCAAACTCGGGTTATTGTGGAATAGAAACCAACAGACTTACCATGGAATCTGGTCTCCTAAGAGGAGAATTGATTACATATTCAGAGAGAAATAGATTCAGAAAGAATAGCCAATTGATGATGTTCATCTCGTGAGGCTCAGCTGTATTTCTCACAAATAGATTTTATGAGACTCCTCTGTATCTTTTCAGCAAATCTCCTTTTCTTCTAGCTAGTTTGCACAAATTACACGCCCAAATCATTTTCATAAAAAATACTGTCAATCCACAGTGCTCCATAGTATGTATTGGAATACATTTTTATAAAACTACATGCATAAATACACAGTTGTCTACATCAAGTTTTATTTTGGCTGTTTCAGTTCATCTAATACAATCTGGCATATTAACTACCCATCTCTGTATTGTGCCAGTTGCACATTTGATGGGCACCCCTTACGTGAATTCACATAAAATGAATACGAACAGGTAAGATGAAAGATAAAATCCTGTGAAGCAACAATCAATAGAGACAGTTCTCTCAACTGAATCTTTATATAAGCCATTCTTTCAGCCGAGGGCCATGGACTGTGGCATTACCCAGAGGGACAACATGAAGAGTGGACATGATTTGGAGAGCCTAACAGACGTCAGTTTGAGCCTCAGCCCTGCCACTTGTTAGATAACTGGGTTCTGAGAAGTTTTCACAATGCTCCAGTCAAACTGGATCCTAATATACCAACCATTGTTTCACTCGCTCACTCCCATTCTGGTAAATTACAAGTTGAGCAACCTGGCTCTGGGAAGACCCTAAGAATGTAACTCGATAACGAATATTGTGACTTAAAGGTTAACTTGTTTTTCAAGATTCTGTTAAGCAGCCCCACCCCTCTGAGGTCCGGCCAAGACAAGGTCAACAGGTCACTGCCCCACGGTATTTTAGGTGCCTAACTATGATTGGTCATTTTAAAAGACAAAGAACTTTAAAACGATAGGTTCCCGCCGAATGCTAACGGTTTTGTGTTGTAATATAATTGACTATAATGAAATGCTGTAATTGTAATTGGTTAATTACCATGATGAGGCACTCTTCCAAGAACTGCCAAGCGCTCGGGAGGGGCTGTCCGGCTGGACTAAAATAAATCCAATAACCCACTCCATTTGTATTCTGTGGGTTCTGTTCTTGGTGACTCATATTGGGAAGAAAGGTGTAACAGTTTGTGGTGAAAATTGCTGATAACACTAGGAGTTAACAAAGTCTAGAAGTTAAGAGTACAAGCTTTGGTCTAAGTCTGTAGACAAGTTTGGCTATTTCTCTGTACCTTAGTTTCCTTGGGACAAATAATTGTGCCTGCTTCATGGGGTCGTAGTGAAGATTAAATGAATGAATGTATGTGATGCATTTAAAACAATACTTCATACATGTTAGGCACTTGATAAATGCTAGCTATTATTATTATCTATAGTATAATAGGGCCTGTGATAAATACATCACTCAGTAAGTGATGTATGATATTACTTATCTTCCTAATGATCTAATGGAAAGCAAAATGCAAACATTTGAGACAATTTTAGTCTAGAGAAGTACCTTGAATTTAGTAAGTTTATTTAAAAAATATCTTTAGGGAATATATTCTAGCTCATAATGATTCCTCCATTATTTTCTAAGAGCACACACATTATCTGTTGATAATATGCTCGAAAACCCTGTTGCTGGGTATCAATCCATTTCTTCCTGGTTTATGGGTTTGGGATTTCCTTCATTCCCTTTAGGCTTCCAAAGATTTTGCCTTAAAATTCTCAAACTATGCTTGAAAATTCTTTTTTTGTGTGTGTTTTGGAAATTAATTTAAATGATCCAGAAGACCTGATTATATTAAAAGCATTGAAGTCTTTTCTTTGTACCTTTTCACTTATACTTTCCCATTTTCTCTTTCCAGTACAAAAATTATTCTACTTGCTGGAATAATTTTTCTTTCCCACATGTCTTTTTCAGTTCAAGAATCCACTGAAATTAGAGGCAGTTGCAGTTGATTTTGTTTTTCTTTATCTCCCAACAAAGTCCCAACAGGACTATGAGAGAGAACTGTCTCCTCTGCGTGGGGTTCCCAGGCTCACTACACACCTCACCTGGGCCCCTGAGGTTTTTGTACAGATCCCCTCCCTGCCCTTGGCACTGTGTGTATCTCTCAGAAGACAGTAGTACACCGCCGAGTCTGATACCTGGACTGAGGATTTCGTAATAGGAGAGGTTTTGTCTTTAATATTTCTGGCTCCAAAGTTCTTGCTGTTTTCCATCGTCTCTTTCTGAAGAAATTGCAGAGCTTTGTTGGGGTACTGGACATACCAGAAAAGAGTCGGGTACAGTGTGGACGTGTATGTGCAATTCATGGTCACAGATGCTCCTTCCAAGACAGTAATCTGGTCTGTCTGTTTGACTGAATTGCCACTGGTTCCTCCTGTAAGGAAAAAAAAAGTGCTTGTTTCATGAATTTGACCAGAGTTATGTCTTTTAGAGAAAGTTTTCCTATTTTGAAACAGTAAAAAAAACCCATTTCAGTAAAATGTACTTACCAAACGTTAAGATCAGAATGAGAGTGCCCAGAGAAGAGCTCATTGCCGGGTGTCTGGTCTACTGGAGGGAGGGATCACTACTGAAATGAAGACACAAAGGGACCCCAGCTGTGCTCAGAATTCAAGCCTAAATGTGGGCAGTGTTGGCAAACAGCGCCTCCATGTGACAAGTTAGTGGACAAATTAAAAAATAGTCTGGTTCAAAAATCTGCTCTTTGTTCTTGCTACTGTCATTATCTTAAGGGACCAGTTGGATATAAATTGGTTCTCTGGTGCAAGGGGAGTTGGTAGATCCCTAATAAATCTTTTGTTTCTAGGATATGTATTTTAAGGGAGCATAACTTCCACTAGAACTTAAACCTCACAACTACATCAGTATTTTATATAAAGTAGTTCCCATTTTTTCCCAGTTTTGATAAACAACACTGATAAATGTATGCTTACATGAACTTAATTCATACCTCCCATTATTTTCTTAAGATATTTTGACCAGATGCTCAACATTGAGATGTTTAAGTCAGTATTTGACCAAACCTAAAGGTGAACTGGAACATCAACAAAGTAGAATTAACTTCAATAATACAAGAATAAACCCAATTTTGTATTCAAAATTTAATTATTTTATAATTGTATTATTAAAGGCTTTGGCATTCAAATTTTTAGAATTTAACAGTACAATATAGGAAGAATAATTTTCAGGACTGTCTATTGTTTGCTCCTGTTATCACTCTGTTTCACATTTGCAAAACTTTGTATTGAAAATGTAGTGATGCAAGATATTTTTTGGCTTGCTCTTCGAGGAGAGGGCTATGCCAATGGTAAATTCATCCCCTTCTCACCTGGACTTGAAGGTTGGTGCAACGTCATTGAAGTTGTCCTTCCTACAAAATGGGTTGTGTACTTAGCATTGTTCTGTTCTCCTTGATTACTTTTTTCTCGCTGTCCTTTTTTCCTCAGCCCTGACATCATTTAATCTAGTTTCTCACAACTAGATAATTTGTTCTTTGAGTACAGAAGACTGCACTGAGGCTAGATGTGACTGGGCTTAAGAATTGAGCATTTGCAGTCTTAATTTCAGACATTAGAGTGGATCGTTCAAGACTCAAGCTACTCATTCAGGGAGAGGTTTGAGGGAAGTCCTTGGAATAACTGTGAAGGAATGAGAAGGAATTCCATAATTGTGTGTGTGTGTGTGTGTGTGTGTGTGTACATAATCTTCACTATTTTGCTAGGTGGAAAAATAAATCACATTGTAATTTTTTGTGTTTCTTTGATGGCCAAAGAATTTGTATACCTCTTTATAAATTGATTGGCCATTTGTATTTCTTTTTGTGAAGTATATTTTCACCTCCCCCTCTGCCCCCAGATATTAATGGTTTCTAAAATAATTATTGAAGTATAGTTGACGTACAATGTTATATTAGTTTTAGGTGTACAATATAGCGATGCCATCATACAAAGTTATTACAATATTATTGATTATATTTCCTATGCTGTACTTTTCATCTTAACATTTTTATTATTGATTTATATGGGTATTTTAATTACAAGGATATTATCAGAAAATCACATGGCACATATTTTAAAATAACTGATGGTAAAGAAATTTCCTTTACTGTATTGCTAGGCTTGTAGGTTCAATCAATGAGCTAATATTAAACAATAACTTGTTTCCTGCCTGGCTTGGTCAGGGTTGTGATAAATCGTTCCTTTCCTCATTTCCAAAAGGCAGGCTCACAATAATTCTTACCTGCAATAGCCAATCATAAGGTGTGTCCACCTTCCCAGAAATGCCCGTACACTACAGGGCTCTGTGTCAAGGGAAGAGGAAACTGCTCACCCATGACTGCACACACCCAGCTCCTGTTGTGCCCCTGTGGGGGGTCTGTGCTTAGCTGCTCCTTTGGTCCTTATCTTTATGTCATTAGGAACACAAAGTACCCAGCTCTGCCTGCCGCTTAGATGTAGGATTTCTGTAGCTGGACGGAAATTCTGCTCCTAACCCGATGGACCTGAAAACTGTTGTGATCTTTCTCTTCATGTTTCCTGATGCATCAGAGAAGGCACTGCAGGGCCTCTCTGGGATGCTGGACATACCAAAAGAGGAAGGGGGAGTCACCGGCTTGCTATGTGCAGTTCCATGTCAGGTGTATTTCTTAAGAGGGGTCCCTTGTCTGGGTCACTGAGTCTCCAATGGTTCTTCCTGAAAAACCAAGACTTTTTTTTTCTTTTTAAATGAAACTTTTATTAGGATGAGTATAAACAGCATTGAATTCAATTAATAAGGTGAGCGATAAGAGAAATGACAGAACCAGCCAGACTTTTAAACCATCATTTTGCTTCTCAGAGAGTAATAACATCTCAGGTATCAAGGTGGAGGCACAGGTCATGGCTGCGCTAAGTGAGTCTGCAATTTCTCTTTGGAAAAGGGATGGTGGATTGGTTGTCTCCCAAGACCTGCCCTGTCTTGGAGGTGCCACACCACACACGTAAGGGTTAAGGCTGCTAATTTGTACCAGTGTTTGCACATCCCTCCTTTTGACTTTGGGGACTTTCTATTTTTAGCCGCGATTTCTCATTTAGATATGAGACACACTAAATCTGCTGGGTCCTTGGCGGTATGAATATACAAGGACGTGTGAGTCCATGTAGGAATCTTCCTCATCTTAGATATGCCAAGACACATGATTATTTCTGCCCTGGAGGAAGAAACAAAACAAAATAAAACAGGGTAGCACCCTCCGATGGGTAGGAAATGAACTTTGAGCATTTCCTATAATTTTTATTGACTTAGTGACTACAAGAGAGAAGTTTTGGTTTGTGAAACATATGCTGCTGCCTGCTCTGTGTTTAGTTAAATCAATAGAAATTAATAATAATGGCAATAGCTAGAATTTCCTGAGGCAAACTAAGGGTTGGGCAATGAATCAGAGGCTTTGCATACATTAATCCATAAAGCTATAAAAATGAGATGTTAATACTATTGCCATTCTTGCTTTACAGATGAGAGAACTAATGATTAGAGAGGTTAAATAAACCATCCACAGTCACACATTGCTCAACACCAGATCTGTCTCTCCATTCCCTGAGCCTGCAGGCCTTGTGTATCTTTTCACAGTTTATTCAATAGATAGTTACTAGGCTTCAGATATTATACAGATTTGTCAAATAGTAGAAGCTCAATATTGGTCAAATAAATGAATAAGTCAATTAACGAGTGAATGAATATTTGTTTTCAGAGCCTGGGAGTTTAACTAGAACATACACACTTTCTAAGGATTACTTCTTTACATCTTTGCTCCTTGCCCTAGAAGAGAAGACAACCAAGCCTTTCAACAAATAGCCCCAGGTTGGCTATGATAAATTAGTTTTATGATGATGCAGTTTCTTCTGTGAGGGGAGAACTCTGAAATGTTATCAGGAGAGACAAAGTTGGCGACTCTGATCGTGGTTCACAAACCATCATATGCAGATGGCAAGGAGGGGCTGAAGAAAGAGGCAGACCACTCCAGACTCGTGGGTAACAGATTTAACAAGTGAGAGAGTTTACATATGAGGTTGGTCTTGGGTGGCAACAGATGATAGATCTCCATTTCTACCTGCCAGAATCTTAGCATTTATAAAGGCCTTAATGGGGCTCAGTCAAGTATACAATCCAGATGGTCTCAACAACTCATTGCTCTCTTAGAGCTGCATCCTTGAAAATGGTTCCCACTGTGGGAACAGGGGACAGAACATACATTCCAAGGACAGAGGAGGGGATGAGGAGCCTCTGATTGTCCAGGGCCACCAGTCATGTCTTCTCGAAGACCTCCTCCAACACCTGCCTAGAAAGCTCCCTGGGGAAGGGCAACAGATGTCTCATTTGGAATTCAAAAAAAAGCTCAGCCTTTTGTTTATTTTGATTAACAATCCCTTTATTATACTATTTTCCTTTGCAGATAGGTTTGTCCTACTACTTTGGTCTGTGCCATTGGGGTCCTAGTTAAACAGATCATACTTAGTCTTCAGATGTCAAGACAACATGGCATCTCACCAGCTCAGAAGTATGTGGAAGAGTTGATGTGCCATACCCAATGTTAATTTGCCTTCACTCTGTCTTCCATGTGGCTGAACCATTATCAAATTAATGCAAGTTCCCCCTCTCCCCATGCTCCTGTCTGTATCATCTGTATCTAGACAATCTATTTGACTAACAGAAATTCAGACTAAAGCTGAGGACCAGCCTTGTGTGTGTGAAACCAGTGCAGTCTCATAGGACCCCATGCTCAGAAGGTCTCATGCTTAGTTTAATGCTCTGCTCTTGCCATCTTAAGATTCTTAAGAAGTTTGAACAAGAGACCCTGCAATTTCACTTTGCACTGGGCCCTACCAATATTGTTGACAGTCCTGCTACAGGTCTATATATCCTGGAAGGTTGGGGGCTGAGCATCCTTCTCCATGTTGATCACCCTGCCCGGTTCAGAGTAATGAGACAGCAGCGATCCTTATTACCAGGCCACGCACTGCAGCGTTTTTACTTCCCCCTGCTTCATAACACCTTCTGTTTCGTGTTACCATTATCATGATGGGACAATTTTCTAAGGTCCTTAACATGCCTAACTTTGAGTAGGGGGTCTTCCACAACAGAAGAAAACTCTAATATTTGTCCTGGAGGCGATAGCTTCACAAGTCTTCTGGTATCTGGAATCAAGACTCCTTCTAATCCTTTCTCCCAAACTCACAGATCATCCACAGTCCTTCTACATTTATACCAACTCTGTGCCAGTCACAGTGCATGTGGATTTCACAGATTTAGAGGTAAAGGTAACAGATTCCCTGCGGGCTGCCCTCCCAGAGAGAAAGCTGGCTTCCTGAAGAGCTCCAACCCAGTGCTTAAATCAGTCACTTTTGAAAGAGTGTTGGGGTAGATAAGAACTGAAGGCCAGTTTCCATCACTTTCTATTGCTGTAATTACATAGTTTGAAGCCCGATCTCTATGCTGGCCTGGTGCTTCCTGATAAAGCAGCTTAAAATCTGCATGCTCAAGACTGAGATCTCATTCTTAGAGTCTGGTATTGGTCCCGCTAGAGTGCCATTTGGCACCCCAGAATGTCAAGGGAAGTGTGTGTGTGCTATCTCTGGGGAAACCACAGACCTGCTCCTTTTCTTTGTGAGTTTCCTTCAGTAAACACTGTTCTAGAAGGTCTGATATTTGTACTATTTGCTTGACATATATTCCATCTCATTTTAAATGTCATAGAAACTTTGGCAACTGGATATTATTTTTCCACATATTTTGATAAGAAAAATGAGGCTAAGGTATATTATGTAACTTGCCGAAGGGCACTGAACTGATAGTAGAAAAGTCTGAATATCAACAAATTCCTTCTGACATCAAGTCTAGTGTTCATGCTATTGTATTATTAGAATCTCCAGTTCTATATGCAGTGGGATAACAGTTTCAAACATCATCTTACATATTTTCCTTCTTTAAAATTCATTTTCCCCCCATAACGCTTTTGTCATAAATTCTGGGGATGAATTTTATTGATCCAGGAAAGGGAGATTACAAAATGATCCAATGAGACCAAAGATTCAAATTCTTGACTTTGTGTTTCAAAATAGACTTTAAAAGTCTTAAGAGGAGAAGATGTCCTAAAAATGAAGGAGTTTTTGAGTTGTGAGACCCTGGTGGTTATTTTTTCTTTTGAAAATTTACATGTCAAGAGCAAAGCTCGATGTTTCAGGGCAGTTTTGAATCATGAATCCTGAGTCTAAAACCCTGAGTTAGTAATGCTGGTGATAACAAACAAACAAACAAACAAACAAAAAAATGATAGTGGCTATCCAATGCAGAGGGAACTTTTTCTGCTTTCTGTCTGGAATTCTGAGAGGACCCAGCTCTGCAAAATAATACACTCCTGTGCATTTCAACCACAGTAGAGTAGAAATAGTAATATGGTCTATTTAAATACTGTTTTTCAAAAATATCTGAAAATATTGCTTGCCTGAAGGAGTTCATAGGAGGCAGCTGGGAATTGAGAGATGCTGTGCCAGTCAAGGGACCTCATTAAGTAAGGTACACGGTGCAGAGACCATGGTGCAGAGAAGGACACGGTTGAATCTCAGAGGATCAGCAACTTCAGCAAGAAAGGAATTGGGAGTCAAGATAGCTGGGAGAGACTGAAGAGCTTGGATGCTGGGTCTTAGAGAAATTCCTGAGGCTGCCACATGAATTTGGACTTACATTTCATTGACCAGAACTTAGTTCATAGCCATATCTAGCTTCCAGGAAGTCATGGCAACACAGATTTTATTCTGAGACCAAATAAGGGAGGGAAAGAGCAAAATGGATATTGAGGGGGAAATAGCAGGCTGTATTTATTATACAGGATGAAGAGGAAAAAGATGATTTTCTGTGTATTATGCTAAACAGACAGACTTTATGGAGATATGTCATAAACCATATTCACCAAAAACACAGAAGCTCAGTAAGTGGGAAAAAAGCAATTTGCAAGAAGAACCTGATAAAATAAGTAGAAGATTTCAATAGCCTCTTTAGGAATGTGACAGATTCAATAGAAAACAAAACAAAGGCATAAAATAATTTAATGATACAATCAAAAAAGTTGAGTACACAGCTATATGTGCATTTATAAATTGATAGCTTTCAGATAAAATTAATTATGGTTATGTACTTGCCCTCAAAGTAAACCTCAACATCTTTTGAAAAGTAGAATTTTGGGGCGCCTGGGTGACTCAGTTGGTTGAGCATCCAACTTCAGCTCAGGTCATGATCTCATAGTTTATGAGTTCAAGCCCTGCGTCAGGCTCTGGACTGACAGCTCAGAGCCTGGAGCCTGCTTCGGATTCTGTGTCTCCCTCTCTGTCCTTCCCCTGCTCACACTGTCTCTCTCTGTCTCTCAAAAATAAATAAAAAACATTAAAAAAAG